>NW_026775495.1:0-300000 GCF_963259705.1 Myotis daubentonii | reverse complement strand
GGATTCTTACTACATTTCCTGCCGTTTTTTCATCCCAGACATTACCAGTGGAAAGGTGGTAAATGACCAGAAAACTGATAATATTTACAACTCCGGACACTTTAGGAAGCGTTTTCACTTGAATTTGCTTTCAAATGTTAGGAATTCATGTCTATACACGTCAAAATTTCTGTAGAAAGGCTGTAAGTAAGGACTTCACTGCTTATGTTTACAATTGAGGCCGAACTTCTCTGGCGTCTTTTGTGTGAACCAGTTAAAATCCTTATGGTTCCAGTACTTACTTGTTACAAAACTCTTTAATTGTGGTAAAACTCTTAAAATACGCGATTAGAGTTTCCAGAAATGATTATAAACTTGTAAGAAACCCTTGAAATAAAAGTAAATGGATTCGTACTACATTTCCTGCCGTTTTTTAATCCCAGACATTACCAGTGGAAAGCTGGTAAATGACCAGAAAACTGATAATATTTACAACTCCGGACACTTTAGTTAGCGTTTTCACTTGAATTTGCTTTCAAATGTTAGGAATTCATGTTTATACAGCTCAAAATTTCTGTAGAAAGACTGTAAGTAAGGACTTCACTGCCAATGTTTACAATTGAGGCCGAACTTCTCGGGCGTCCTTTGTGTGAATCAGTTAAAATCCTTACTGTTCCAGTACTTACTTGTTACAAAACTCTCTAATTGTGGTAAAACTCTTAAAATACGCAATTAGAGTTTCCAGAAATGATTTTAAACATATAAGAAACACTTGAAATAAAAGTGAATGGATTCATACTACATTTCCTGCCGTTTTTTAATCCCAGACATTACCAGTGGAAAGATGGTAAATGACCAGAAAACTGATAATATTTATAACTCCGGGCACTTTAGGGCGCGTTTTCACTTGAATTTGCTTTCAAATGTTAGGAATTCATGTTTATACAGCTCAAAATTTCTATAGAAGTTGTGTAAGGAATGACTATACTGCCTATGTTTACAATTGAGGCCCAACTTCTCTGGCGTCTTTTGTGTGAATAAGTTAAAATCCTTAAGGTTCCAGTACATACTTGTTACAAAACTCTCTAATTGTGGTAAAACTCTTAAAATACGCAATTAGAGTTTCCAGAAATGATTTTAAACTTATAAGAAACCCTTGAAATAAAAGTGAATGGATTCATACTACATTTCCTGCCGTTTTTTAATCCCAGACATTACCAGTGGAAAGCTGGTAAATGACTAGAACACTGATAATATTTACAACTCCGGACACTTTAGGGAGCGTTTTCACTTGAATTTGCGTTCAAATGTTAGGAATTCATTTTTATACAGCTCAAAACTTCTGTAGAAAGTCTGTAAGGAAAGACTATACTACGTATGTTTACAATTGAAGAAGAACTTCTCTGGCGTCTTTTGTGTGAATCAGTTAAAATCCTTAAGGTTCCAGTACTTACTTGTTACAAAACTCTCTAATTGTGGTAAAACCCTTAAAATACGCAATTAGAGTTTCCAGAAATGATTATATACTTGTAAGAAACGCTTCAAATAAAAGTAAATGGATTCTTACTACATTTCCTGCCTTTTTTTAATCCCAGACATTACCAGTGGAAAGCTGGTAAATGACCAGAAAACTGATAATATTTACAACTCCGGACACTTTAGGGCGCGTTTTCACTTGAATTTGCATTCAAATGTTAGGAATTCATGTTTATAGAGCTCAAAATTTTTGTAGAAAGTCTGTAAGGAATGACTATACTGCCTATGTTTACAATTGAGGCCGAACTTCTCTGGCGTCTTTTGTGTGAATCAATTAAAATCCTTACGGTTCCAGTACTTACTTGTTACAAAACTCTCTCATTGTGGTAAAACTCTTAAAATAGGCAATTAGAGTTTCCAGAAATGATTATATACTTGTAAGAAATGCTTGAAATAAAAGTAAATGGATTCTTACTACATTTCCTGCTGTTTTTTCATCCCAGACATTACCAGTGGAAAGGTGGTAAATGACCAGAAAACTGATAATATTTACAACTCCGGACACTTTAGGGCGCGTTTTCACTTGAATTTGCTTTCAAATGTTAGGAATTCATGTCTATACACGTCAAAATTTCTGTAGAAAGGCTGTAAGTAAGGACTTCACTGCTTATGTTTACAATTGAGGCCGAACTTCTCTGGCGTCTTTTGTGTGAACCAGTTAAAATCCTTATGGTTCCAGTACTTACTTGTTACAAAACTCTTTAATTGTGGTAAAACTCTTAAAATACGCGATTAGAGTTTCCAGAAATGATTATAAACTTGTAAGAAACCCTTGAAATAAAAGTAAATGGATTCGTACTACATTTCCTGCCGTTTTTTAATCCCAGACATTACCAGTGGAAAGCTGGTAAATGACCAGAAAACTGATAATATTTACAACTCCGGACACTTTAGTTAGCGTTTTCACTTGAATTTGCTTTCAAATGTTAGGAATTCATGTTTATACAGCTCAAAATTTCTGTAGAAAGACTGTAAGTAAGGACTTCACTGCTAATGTTTACAATTGAGGCCGAACTTCTCGGGCGTCCTTTGTGTGAATCAGTTAAAATCCTTACTGTTCCAGTACTTACTTGTTACAAAACTCTCTAATTGTGGTAAAACTCTTAAAATACGCAATTAGAGTTTCCAGAAATGATTTTAAACATATAAGAAACACTTGAAATAAAAGTGAATGGATTCATACTACATTTCCTGCCGTTTTTTAATCCCAGACATTACCAGTGGAAAGCTGGTAAATGACCAGAAAACTGATAATATTTACAACTCCGGACACTTTAGTTAGCGTTTTCACTTGAATTTGCTTTCAAATGTTAGGAATTCATGTTTATACAACTCAAAATTTCTGTAGAAAGACTGTAAGGAATGACTATACTGCCTATGTTTACAGTTGTGGCCCAACTTCTCTGGCGTCTTTTGTGTGAATCAGTTAAAATCCTTACGGTTCCAGTACTTACTTGTTACAAAACTCTGTAATTGTGGTAAAACTCTTAAAGTAGGGAATTAGAGTTTCCAGAAATGATTATATACTTGTAAGAAACGCTTCAAATAAAAGTAAATGGATTCTTACTACATTTCCTACCGGTTTTTAATCGCAGACATTACCAGTGGAAAGCTGGTAAATGACCGGAAAACTGATAATATTTAAAATTGCGGACACTTTAGGGAGCGTTTTCAATAGAATTTGCTTTCAAATGTTAGGAATTCATGTCTATACACCTCAAAATTTCTGTAGAAAGGCTGTAAGTAAGGACTTCACTGCTTATGTTTACAATTGAGGCTGAACTTCTCTGGCGTCTTTTGTGTGAATAAGTTAAAATCCTTACGGTTCCAGTACTTACTTGTTACAAAACTCTTTAATTGTGGTAAAACTCTTAAAATACGCAATTAGAGTTTCCAGAAATGATTATAAACTTGTAAGAAACCCTTGAAATAAAAGTAAATGGATTCGTACTACATTTCCTGCAGTTTTTTCATCCCAGACATTACCAGTGGAAAGCTGGTAAATGACCAGAAAACTGATAATATTTACAACTCCGGACACTTTAGGGAGCGTTTTCACTTGAATTTGCTTTCAAATGTTAGGAATTCATGTGTATACAGCTCAAAATTTCTGTAGAAGTTGTGTAAGGAATGACTATACTTCCTATGTTTCCATTTGAGGCCCAACTTCTCTGGCGTCTTTTGTGTGAATCAGTTAAAATCCTTAAGGTTCCAGTACTTACTTGTTACAAAACTCTCTAATTGTGGTAAAACTCTTAATATACGCAATTAGAGTTTCCAGAAATGATTATATACTTGTAAGAAATGCTTCAAATAAAAGTAAATGGATTCTTACTACATTTCCTGCCGTTTTTTAATCCCAGACATTACAAGTGGAAAGCTGGTAAATGACCAGAAAACTGATAATATTTACAAATCCGGACACTTTAGGGCGCGTTTTCACTTGAATTTGCTTTCAAATGTTAGGAATTCATGTTTATACAGCTCAATATTTCTGTAGAAAGACTGTAAGGAATGACAATACTGCCTATGTTTACAATTGAGGCCGAACTTCTCTGGCGTCTTTTGTGTGAATCATTTAAAATCCTTACGGTTCCAGTACTTACTTGTTACAAAACTCTCTCATTGTGGTAAAACTCTTAAAATAGGCAATTAGAGTTTCCAGAAATGATTATATACTTGTAAGAAATGCTTGAAATAAAAGTAAATGGATTCTTACTACATTTCCTGCCGTTTTTTCATCCCAGACATTACCAGTGGAAAGGTGGTAAATGACCAGAAAACTGATAATATTTACAACTCCGGACACTTTAGGAAGCGTTTTCACTTGAATTTGCTTTCAAATGTTAGGAATTCATGTCTATACACGTCAAAATTTCTGTAGAAAGGCTGTAAGTAAGGACTTCACTGCTTATGTTTACAATTGAGGCCGAACTTCTCTGGCGTCTTTTGTGTGAATAAGTTAAAATCCTTATGGTTCCAGTACTTACTTGTTACAAAACTCTTTAATTGTGGTAAAACTCTTAAAATACGCGATTAGAGTTTCCAGAAATGATTATAAACTTGTAAGAAACCCTTGAAATAAAAGTAAATGGATTCGTACTACATTTCCTGCCGTTTTTTAATCCCAGACATTACCAGTGGAAAGCTGGTAAATGACCAGAAAACTGATAATATTTACAACTCCGGACACTTTAGTTAGCGTTTTCACTTGAATTTGCTTTCAAATGTTAGGAATTCATGTTTATACAGCTCAAAATTTCTGTAGAAAGACTGTAAGTAAGGACTTCACTGCCAATGTTTACAATTGAGGCCGAACTTCTCGGGCGTCCTTTGTGTGAATCAGTTAAAATCCTTACTGTTCCAGTACTTACTTGTTACAAAACTCTCTAATTGTGGTAAAACTCTTAAAATACGCAATTAGAGTTTCCAGAAATGATTTTAAACATATAAGAAACACTTGAAATAAAAGTGAATGGATTCATACTACATTTCCTGCCGTTTTTTAATCCCAGACATTACCAGTGGAAAGATGGTAAATGACCAGAAAACTGATAATATTTATAACTCCGGGCACTTTAGGGCGCGTTTTCACTTGAATTTGCTTTCAAATGTTAGGAATTCATGTTTATACAGCTCAAAATTTCTGTAGAAGTTGTGTAAGGAATGACTATACTGCCTATGTTTACAATTGAGGCCCAACTTCTCTGGCGTCTTTTGTGTGAATAAGTTAAAATCCTTAAGGTTCCAGTACATACTTGTTACAAAACTCTCTAATTGTGGTAAAACTCTTAAAATACGCAATTAGAGTTTCCAGAAATGATTTTAAACTTATAAGAAACCCTTGAAATAAAAGTGAATGGATTCATACTACATTTCCTGCCGTTTTTTAATCCCAGACATTACCAGTGGAAAGCTGGTAAATGACTAGAACACTGATAATATTTACAACTCCGGACACTTTAGGGAGCGTTTTCACTTGAATTTGCGTTCAAATGTTAGGAATTCATTTTTATACAGCTCAAAACTTCTGTAGAAAGTCTGTAAGGAAAGACTATACTACGTATGTTTACAATTGAAGAAGAACTTCTCTGGCGTCTTTTGTGTGAATCAGTTAAAATCCTTAAGGTTCCAGTACTTACTTGTTACAAAACTCTCTAATTGTGGTAAAACCCTTAAAATACGCAATTAGAGTTTCCAGAAATGATTATATACTTGTAAGAAACGCTTCAAATAAAAGTAAATGGATTCTTACTACATTTCCTGCCTTTTTTTAATCCCAGACATTACCAGTGGAAAGCTGGTAAATGACCAGAAAACTGATAATATTTACAACTCCGGACACTTTAGGGCGCGTTTTCACTTGAATTTGCTTTCAAATGTTAGGAATTCATGTTTATAGAGCTCAAAATTTTTGTAGAAAGTCTGTAAGGAATGACTATACTGCCTATGTTTACAATTGAGGCCGAACTTCTCTGGCGTCTTTTGTGTGAATCAGTTAAAATCCTTACGGTTCCAGTACTTACTTGTTACAAAACTCTCTCATTGTGGTAAAACTCTTAAAATAGGCAATTAGAGTTTCCAGAAATGATTATATACTTGTAAGAAATGCTTGAAATAAAAGTAAATGGATTCTTACTACATTTCCTGCTGTTTTTTCATCCCAGACATTACCAGTGGAAAGGTGGTAAATGACCAGAAAACTGATAATATTTACAACTCCGGACACTTTAGGAAGCGTTTTCACTTGAATTTGCTTTCAAATGTTAGGAATTCATGTCTATACACCTCAAAATTTCTGTAGAAAGGCTGTAAGTAAGGACTTCACTGCTTATGTTTACAATTGAGGCCGAACTTCTCTGGCGTCTTTTGTGTGAACCAGTTAAAATCCTTATGGTTCCAGTACTTACTTGTTACAAAACTCTTTAATTGTGGTAAAACTCTTAAAATACGCGATTAGAGTTTCCAGAAATGATTATAAACTTGTAAGAAACCCTTGAAATAAAAGTAAATGGATTCGTACTACATTTCCTGCCGTTTTTTAATCCCAGACATTACCAGTGGAAAGCTGGTAAATGACCAGAAAACTGATAATATTTAAAACTCCGGACACTTTAGTTAGCGTTTTCACTTGAATTTGCTTTCAAATGTTAGGAATTCATGTTTATACAGCTCAAAATTTCTGTAGAAAGACTGTAAGTAAGGACTTCACTGCTAATGTTTACAATTGAGGCCGAACTTCTCGGGCGTCCTTTGTGTGAATCAGTTAAAATCCTTACTGTTCCAGTACTTACTTGTTACAAAACTCTCTAATTGTGGTAAAACTCTTAAAATACGCAATTAGAGTTTCCAGAAATGATTTTAAACATATAAGAAACACTTGAAATAAAAGTGAATGGATTCATACTACATTTCCTGCCGTTTTTTAATCCCAGACATTACCAGTGGAAAGCTGGTAAATGACCAGAAAACTGATAATATTTACAACTCCGGACACTTTAGTTAGCGTTTTCACTTGAATTTGCTTTCAAATGTTAGGAATTCATGTTTATACAGCTCAAAATTTCTGTAGAAGTTGTGTAAGGAATGACTATACTGCCTATGTTTACAATTGAGGCCCAACTTCTCTGGCGTCTTTTGTGTGAATAAGTTAAAATCCTTACGGTTCCAGTACATACTTGTTACCAAACTCTCTAATTGTGGTAAAACTCTTAAAATACGCAATTAGAGTTTCCAGAAATGATTTTAAACTTATAAGAAACCCTTGAAATAAAAGTGAATGGATTCATACTACATTTCCTGCCGTTTTTTAATCCCAGACATTACCAGTGGAAAGCTGGTAAATGACCAGAACACTGATAATATTTACAACTCCGGACACTTTAGGGAGCGTTTTCACTTGAATTTGCGTTCAAATGTTAGGAATTCATTTTTATACAGCTCAAAACTTCTGTAGAAAGTCTGTAAGGAAAGACTATACTACGTATGTTTACAATTGAAGAAGAACTTCTCTGGCGTCTTTTGTGTGAATCAGTTAAAATCCTTACGGTTCCAGTACTTACTTGTTACAAAACTCTTTAATTGTGGTAAAACTCTTAAAATACGCAATTAGAGTTTCCAGAAATGATTATAAACTTGTAAGAAACCCTTGAAATAAAAGTAAATGGATTCGTACTACATTTCCTGCAGTTTTTTCATCCCAGACATTACCAGTGGAAAGCTGGTAAATGACCAGAAAACTGATAATATTTACAACTCCGGACACTTTAGGGAGCGTTTTCACTTGAATTTGCTTTCAAATGTTAGGAATTCATGTTTATACAGCTCAAAATTTCTGTAGAAGTTGTGTAAGGAATGACTATACTTCCTATGTTTACAATTGAGGCCCAACTTCTCTGGCGTCTTTTGTGTGAATCAGTTAAAATCCTTAAGGTTCCAGTACTTACTTGTTACAAAACTCTATAATTGTGGTAAAACTCTTAAAATACGCAATTAGAGTTTCCAGAAATGATTATATACTTGTAAGAAACGCTTGAAATAAAAGTAAATGGATTCTTACTACATTTACTGCCGTTTTTTAATCCAGAACATTACCAGTGGAAAGCCGGTAAATGACCAGAAAACTGATAATATTTACAACTCCGGACACTTTAGGGAGCGTTTTCACTTGAATTTGCGTTCAAATGTTAGGAATTCATTTTTATACAGCTCAAAACTTCTGTAGAAAGTCTGTAAGGAATGACTATACTACGTATGTTTACAATTGAAGAAGAACTTCTGTGGCGTCTTTTGTGTGAATCAGGTAAAATCCTTAAGGTTCCAGTACTTACTTGTTACAAAACTCTCTAATTGTGGTAAAACCCTTAAAATACGCAATTAGAGTTTCCAGAAATGATTTTAAACTTATAAGAAACACTTGAAATAAAAGTGAATGGATTCATACTACATTTCCTGCCGTTTTTTAATCCCAGACATTACTAGTGGAAAGCTGGTAAATGACCAGAAAAATGATAATATTTACAACTCCGGACACTTTAGGGAGCGTTTTCACTTGAATTTGCTTTCAAATGTTAGGAATTCATGTTTATATAGCTCAAAATTTTTGTAGAAAGTCTGTAAGGAATGACTATACTGCCTATGTTTACAATTGAGGCCGAACTTCTCTGGCGTCTTTTGTGTGAATCAATTAAAATCCTTACGGTTCCAGTACTTACTTGTTACAAAACTCTCTCATTGTGGTAAAACTCTTAAAATAGGCAATTAGAGTTTCCAGAAATGATTATATACTTGTAAGAAATGCTTGAAATAAAAGTAAATGGATTCTTACTACATTTCCTGCCGTTTTTTCATCCCAGACATTACCAGTGGAAAGGTGGTAAATGACCAGAAAACTGATAATATTTACAACTCCGGACACTTTAGGAAGCGTTTTCACTTGAATTTGCTTTCAAATGTTAGGAATTCATGTCTATACACCTCAAAATTTCTGTAGAAAGGCTGTAAGTAAGGACTTCACTGCCTATGTTTACAATTGAGGCCGAACTTCTCTGGCGTCTTTTGTGTGAATAAGTTAAAATCCTTATGGTTCCAGTACTTACTTGTTACAAAACTCTATAATTGTGGTAAAACTCTTAAAATACGCGATTAGAGTTTCCAGAAATGATTATAAACTTGTAAGAAACCCTTGAAATAAAAGTGAATGGATTCGTACTACATTTCCTGCCGTTTTTTAATCCCAGACATTACCAGTGGAAAGCTGGTAAATGACCAGAAAACTGATAATATTTACAACTCCGTACACTTTAGTTAGCGTTTTCACTTGAATTTGCTTTCAAATGTTAGGAATTCATGTTTATACAGCTCAAAATTTCTGTAGAAAGACTGTAAGTAAGGACTTCACTGCTAATGTTTACAATTGAGGCCGAACTTCTCGGGCGTCCTTTGTGTGAAATAGTTAAAATCCTTACTGTTCCATTACTTACTTGTTACAAAACTCTCTAATTGTGGTAAACCTCTTAAAATACGCAATTAGAGTTTCCAGAAATGATTTTAAACATATAAGAAACACTTGAAATAAAAGTGAATGGATTCATACTACATTTCCTGCCGTTTTTTAATCCCAGACATTACCAGTGGAAAGATGGTAAATGACCAGAAAACTGATAATATTTATAACTCCGGGCACTTTAGGGCGCGTTTTCACTTGAATTTGCTTTCAAATGTTAGGAATTCATGTTTATACAGCTCAAAATTTCTGTAGAAGTTGTGTAAGGAATGACTATACTTCCTATGTTTACAATTGACGCCCAACTTCTCTGGCGTCTTTTGTGTGAATCAGTTAAAATCCTTAAGGTTCCAGTACTTACTTGTTACAAAACTCTATAATTGTGGTAAAACTCTTAAAGTACGCAATTAGAGTTTCCAGAAATGATTTTAAACATATAAGAAACACTTGAAATAAAAGTGAATGGATTCATACTACATTTCCTGCCGTTTTTTAATCGCAGACATTACCAGTGGAAAGATGGTAAATGACCAGAAAACTGATAATATTTATAACTCCGGGCACTTTAGGGCGCGTTTTCACTTGAATTTGCTTTCAAATGTTAGGAATTCATGTTTATACAACTCAAAATTTCTGTAGAAAGACTGTAAGGAATGACTATACTGCCTATGTTTACAGTTGTGGCCCAACTTCTCTGGCGTCTTTTGTGTGAATCAGTTAAAATCCTTACGGTTCCAGTACTTACTTGTTACAAAACTCTGTAATTGTGGTAAAACTCTTAAAGTAGGGAATTAGAGTTTCCAGAAATGATTATATACTTGTAAGAAACGCTTCAAATAAAAGTAAATGGATTCTTACTACATTTCCTACCGGTTTTTAATCGCAGACATTACCAGTGGAAAACTGGTAAATGACCGGAAAACTGATAATATTTAAAATTGCGGACACTTTAGGGAGCGTTTTCAAAAGAATTTGCTTTCAAATGTTAGGAATTCATGTCTATACACCTCAAAATTTCTGTAGAAAGGCTGTAAGTAAGGACTTCACTGCTTATGTTTACAATTGAGGCTGAACTTCTCTGGCGTCTTTTGTGTGAATAAGTTAAAATCCTTACGGTTCCAGTACTTACTTGTTACAAAACTCTTTAATTCTGGTAAAACTCTTAAAATACGCAATTAGAGTTTCCAGAAATGATTATAAACTTGTAAGAAACCCTTGAAATAAAAGTAAATGGATTCGTACTACATTTCCTGCAGTTTTTTCATCCCAGACAGTACCAGTGGAAAGCTGGTAAATGACCAGAAAACTGATAATATTTACAACTCCGGACACTTTAGGGAGCGTTTTCACTTGAATTTGCTTTCAAATGTTAGGAATTCATGTTTATACAGCTCAAAATTTCTGTAGAAGTTGTGTAAGGAATGACTATACTGCCTATGTTTACAATTGAGGCCCAACTTCTCTGGCGTCTTTTGTGTGAATAAGTTAAAATCCTTAAGGTTCCAGTACTTACTTGTTACAAAACTCTCTAATTGTGGTAAAACTCTTAAAATACGCAATTAGAGTTTCCAGAAATGATTTTAAACTTATAAGAAACCCTTGAAATAAAAGTGAATGGATTCATACTACATTTCCTGCCGTTTTTTAATCCCAGACATTACCAGTGGAAAGCTGGTAAATGACCAGAACACTGATAATATTTACAACTCCGGACACTTTAGGAAGCGTTTTCAATTAAATTTGTTATCAAATGCTTGGAATTCATGTTTATACAGCTCAAAATTTTGTAGAAAGTCTGTAAGGAATGACTATACTGCCTATGTTTACAATTGAGGCCGAAAATCTCTGGCGTCTTTTGTGTGAATCAGTTAAAATCCTTATGGTTCCAGTACTTACTTGTTACAAAACACTCTAATTGTGGTAAAACTCTTAAAATACGCAATTAGAGGTTCCAGAAATGATTACATAGTTGTAAGAAACGCTGAAAATAAATGTAAATGGATTCTTACTACATTTCCTGCCGTTTTTTAATCCCAGACATTACCAGTGGAAAGCTGGTAAATGACCAGAAAACTGATAATATTTACAAATCGGGACACTTTAGGGAGTGTTTTCACTTGATTTTGCTTTCAAATGTTAGGAATTCATGTTTATACAGCTCAAAATTTCTATAGAAAGACTGTAAGTAAGGACTTCACTGCTAATGTTTACAATTGAGGCCGAACTTCTCTGGCGTCTTTTGCGTGAATCAGTTAAAATCCTTACTGTTCCAGTACTTACTTGTTACAAAACTCTTTAATTGTGGTAAAACTCTTAAAATACGCAATTAGAGTTTCCAGAAATGATTATAAACTTGTAAGAAACCCTTGAAATAAAAGTAAATGGATTCGTACTACATTTCCTGCCGTTTTTTAATCCCAGACATTACCAGTGGAAAGCTGGTAAATGACCAGAAAACTGATAATATTTACAACTCCGGACACTTTAGTTAGCGTTTTCACTTGAATTTGCTTTCAAAGGTTAGGAATTCATGTTTATAGAGCTCAAAATTTCTGTAGAAAGACTGTAAGTAAGGACTTCACTGCTAATGTTTACAATTGTGGCCGAACTTCTCTGGCGTCTTTTGTGTGAATCAGTTAAAATCCTTAAGGTTCCAGTACTTACTTGTTACAAAACTCTCTAATTGTGGTAAAACTATTAAAATCCGCAATTAGAGTTTCCAGAAATGATTATATACTTGTAAGAAACGCTTGAAATAAAAGTAAATGGATTCTTACTACATTTCCTGCCGTTTTTTAATCCCAGACATTACCAGTGGAAAGCTGGTAAATGACCAGAAAACTGATAATATTTACAACTCCGGACACTTTAGGAAGCGTTTTCACTTGAATTTGCTTTCAAATGTTAGGAATTCATATTTATACACCTCAAAATTTCTGTGGAAAGACTGTAAGTAAGGACTTCACTGCTAATGTTTACAATTGAGGCCGAACTTCTCTGGCGTCATTTGTGTGAATCAGTTAAAATCCTTACGGTTCCAGTACTTACTTGTTACAAAACTCTCTAATTGTGGTAAAACTCTTAAAATCCGCAATTAGAGTTTCCAGAAATGATTATATACTTGTAAGAAACGCTTCAAATAAAAGTAAATGGATTCTTACTACATTTCCTGCCGGTTTTTAATCCCAGACATTACCAGTGGAAAGCTGGTAAATGACCGGAAAACTGATAATATTTAAAATTGCGGACACTTTAGGGAGCGTTTTCAATAGAATTTGCTTTCAAATTTAGGAATTCATGTTTATACACCTCAAAATTTCTGTAGAAAGACTGTAAGTAAGGACTTCACTGCTAATGTTTACAATTGAGGCCGAACTTCTCGGGCGTCTTTTGTGTGAATCAGTTAAAATCCTTAAGGTTCCAGTACTTACTTGTTACAAAACTCTCTAATTGTGGTAAAACTCTTAAAATACGCAATTAGAGTTTCCAGAAATGATTTTAAACTTATAAGAAACACTTCAAATAAAAGTGAATGGATTCATACTACATTTCCTGCCGTTTTTTAATCCCAGACATTACCAGTGGAAAGCTGGTAAATGACCAGAAAACTGATAATATTTACAATTCCGGACACTTTAGGGCGCGTTTTCACTTGAATTTGCTTTCAAATGTTAGGAATTCATGTTTATACAGCTCAAAATTTCTGTAGAAAGACTGTAAGGAATGACTATACTGCCTATGTGTACAGTTGAGGCCGAACTTCTCTGGCGTCTTTTGTGTGAATCAGTTAAAATCCTTATGGTTCCTGTACTTACTTGTTACAAAACTCTCTAATTGTGGTAAAACTCTTAAAGTAGGCAATTAGAGTTTCCAGAAATGATTATATACTTGTAAGAAACGCTTCAAATAAAAGTAAATGGATTCTTACTACATTTCCTGCCGGTTTTTAATCCCAGACATTACCAGTGGAAAGCTGGTAAATGACCAGAAAACTGATAATATTTACAAATCCGGACACTTTAGGGAGCGTTTTCACTTGATTTTGCTTTCAAATGTTAGGAATTCATATTTATACACCTCAAAATTTCTGTAGAAAGGCTGTAAGTAAGGACTTCACTGCTTATGTTTACAATTGAGGCCGAACTTCTCTGGCGTCTTTTGTGTGAATCAGTTAAAATCCTTACGGTTCCAGTACTTACTTGTTACAAAACTCTCTAATTGTGGTAAAACTCTTAAAATACGCAATTAGAGTTTCCAGAAATGATTATATACTTGTAAGAAACGCTTCAAATAAAAGTAAATGGATTCTTACTACATTTCCTGCCGGTTTTTAATCCCAGACATTACCAGTGGAAAGCTGGTAAATGACCGGAAAACTGATAATATTTAAAATTCCGGACACTTTAGGGAGCGTTTTCAATAGAATTTGCTTTCAAATGTTAGGAATTCATGTCTATACACCTCAAAATTTCTGTAGAAAGACTGTAAGTAAGGACTTCACTGCTAATGTTTACAATTGAGGCCGAACTTCTGGGGCGTCTTTTGTGTGAATCAGTTAAAATCCTTAAGGTTCCAGTACTTACTTGTTACAAAACTCTCTAATTGTGGTAAAACTCTTAAAATACGCAATTAGAGTTTCCAGAAATGATTTTAAACTTATAAGAAACACTTCAAATAAAAGTGAATGGATTCATACTACATTTCCTGCCGTTTTTTAATCCCAGACATTACCAGTGGAAAGATGGTAAATGACCAGAAAACTGATAATATTTACAACTCCGGACACTTTAGGGCGCGTTTTCACTTGAATTTGCTTTCAAATGTTAGGAATTCATGTTTATACAGCTCAAAATTTCTGTAGAAAGACTGTAAGGAATGACTATACTGCCTATGTTTACAGTTGAGGCCGAACTTCTCTGGCGTCTTTTGTGTGAATCAGTTAAAATCCTTACGGTTCCAGTACTTACGTGTTACAAAACTCTCTAATTGTGGTAAAACTCTTAAAATACGCAATTAGAGTTTCCAGAAATGATTATATACTTGTAAGAAACGCTTCAAATAAAAGTAAATGGATTCTTACTACATTTCCTGCCGTTTTTTAATCCCAGACATTACCAGTGGAAAGCTGGTAAATGACCAGAAAACTGATAATATTTACAAATCGGGACACTTTAGGGAGTGTTTTCACTTGATTTTGCTTTCAAATTTTAGGAATTCATGTTTATACAGCTCAAAATTTCTGTAGAAAGACTGTAAGTAAGGACTTCACTGCTAATGTTTACAATTGAGGCCGAACTTCTCTGGCGTCTTTTGTGTGAATCAGTTAAAATCCTTACTGGTCCAGTATTTACTTGTTACAAAACTCTTTAATTGTGGTAAAACTCTTAAAATACGCAATTAGAGTTTCCAGAAATGATTATAAACTTGTAAGAAACCCTTGAAATAAAAGTAAATGGATTCGTACTACATTTCCTGCAGTTTTTTCATCCCAGACAGTACCAGTGCAAAGCTGGTAAATGACCAGAAAACTGATAATATTTACAACTCCGGACACTTTAGGGAGCGTTTTCACTTGAATTTGCTTTCAAATGTTAGGAATTCATGTTTATACAGCTCAAAATTTCTGTAGAAGTTGTGTAAGGAATGACTATACTTCCTATGTTTACAATTGAGGCCCAACTTCTCTGGCGTCTTTTGTGTGAATCAGTTAAAATCCTTAAGGTTCCAGTACTTACTTGTTACAAAACTCTATAATTGTGGTAAAACTCTTAAAATACGCAATTAGAGTTTCCAGAAATGATTATATACTTGTAAGAAACGCTTGAAATAAAAGTAAATGGATTCTTACTACATTTACTGCCGTTTTTTAATCCAGAACATTACCAGTGGAAAGCTGGTAAATGACCAGAAAACTGATAATATTTACAACTCCGGACACTTTAGGGAGCGTTTTCACTTGAATTTGCGTTCAAATGTTAGGAATTCATTTTTATACAGCTCAAAACTTCTGTAGAAAGTCTGTAAGGAATGACTATACTACGTATGTTTACAATTGAAGAAGAACTTCTCTGGCGTCTTTTGTGTGAATCAGTTAAAATCCTTAAGGTTCCAGTACTTACTTGTTACAAAACTCTCTAATTGTGGTAAAACCCTTAAAATACGCAATTAGAGTTTCCAGAAATGATTTTAAACTTATAAGAAACACTTGAAATAAAAGTGAATGGACTCATACTACATTTCCTGCCGTTTTTTAATCCCAGACATTACCAGTGGAAAGCTGGTAAATGACCAGAAAACTGATAATATTTACAACTCCGGACACTTTAGGGAGCGTTTTCACTTGAATTTGCTTTCAAATGTTAGGAATTCATGTTTATAGAGCTCAAAATTTTTGTAGAAAGTCTGTAAGGAATGACTATACTGCCTATGTTTACAATTGAGGCCGAACTTCTCTGGCGTCTTTTGTGTGAATCAATTAAAATCCTTACGGTTCCAGTACTTACTTGTTACAAAACTCTCTCATTGTGGTAAAACTCTTAAAATAGGCAATTAGAGTTTCCAGAAATGATTATATACTTGTAAGAAATGCTTGAAATAAAAGTAAATGAATTCTTACTACATTTCCTGCCGTTTTTTCATCCCAGACATTACCAGTGGAAAGGTGGTAAATGACCAGAAAACTGATAATATTTACAACTCCGGACACTTTAGGAAGCGTTTTCACTTGAATTTGCTTTCAAATGTTAGGAATTCATGTCTATACACCTCAAAATTTCTGTAGATAGGCTGTAAGTAAGGACTTCACTGCTTATGTTTACAATTGAGGCCGAACTTCTCTGGCGTCTTTTGTGTGAATAAGTTAAAATCCTTATGGTTCCAGTACTTACTTGTTACAAAACTCTTTAATTGTGGTAAAACTCTTAAAATACGCGATTAGAGTTTCCAGAAATGATTATAAACTTGTAAGAAACCCTTGAAATAAAAGTAAATGGATTCGTACTACATTTCCTGCCGTTTTTTAATCCCAGACATTACCAGTGGAAAGCTGGTAAATGACCAGAAAACTGATAATATTTACAACTCCGGACACTTTAGTTAGCGTTTTCACTTGAATTTGCTTTCAAAGGTTAGGAATTCATGTTTATAGAGCTCAAAATTTCTGTAGAAAGACTGTAAGTAAGGACTTCACTGCTAATGTTTACAATTGTGGCCGAACTTCTCTGGCGTCTTTTGTGTGAATCAGTTAAAATCCTTAAGGTTCCAGTACTTACTTGTTACAAAACTCTCTAATTGTGGTAAAACTATTAAAATCCGCAATTAGAGTTTCCAGAAATGATTATATACTTGTAAGAAACGCTTGAAATAAAAGTAAATGGATTCTTACTACATTTCCTGCCGTTTTTTAATCCCAGACATTACCAGTGGAAAGCTGGTAAATGACCAGAAAACTGATAATATTTACAACTCCGGACACTTTAGGAAGCGTTTTCACTTGAATTTGCTTTCAAATGTTAGGAATTCATATTTATACACCTCAAAATTTCTGTGGAAAGACTGTAAGTAAGGACTTCACTGCTAATGTTTACAATTGAGGCCGAACTTCTCTGGCGTCTTTTGTGTGAATCAGTTAAAATCCTTACGGTTCCAGTACTTACTTGTTACAAAACTCTCTAATTGTGGTAAAACTCTTAAAATCCGCAATTAGAGTTTCCAGAAATGATTATATACTTGTAAGAAACGCTTCAAATAAAAGTAAATGGATTCTTACTACATTTCCTGCCGGTTTTTAATCCCAGACATTACCAGTGGAAAGCTGGTAAATGACCGGAAAACTGATAATATTTAAAATTGCGGACACTTTAGGGAGCGTTTTCAATAGAATTTGCTTTCAAATTTAGGAATTCATGTTTATACACCTCAAAATTTCTGTAGAAAGACTGTAAGTAAGGACTTCACTGCTAATGTTTACAATTGAGGCCGAACTTCTCGGGCGTCTTTTGTGTGAATCAGTTAAAATCCTTAAGGTTCCAGTACTTACGTGTTACAAAACTCTCTAATTGTGGTAAAACTCTTAAAATACGCAATTAGAGTTTCCAGAAATGATTTTAAACTTATAAGAAACACTTCAAATAAAAGTGAATGGATTCATACTACATTTCCTGCCCTTTTTTAATCCCAGACATTACCAGTGGAAAGATGGTAAATGACCAGAAAACTGATAATATTTACAATTCCGGACACTTTAGGGCGCGTTTTCACTTGAATTTGCTTTCAAATGTTAGGAATTCATGTTTATACAGCTCAAAATTTCTGTAGAAAGACTGTAAGGAATGACTATACTGCCTATGTGTACAGTTGAGGCCGAACTTCTCTGGCGTCTTTTGTGTGAATCAGTTAAAATCCTTATGGTTCCTGTACTTACTTGTTACAAAACTCTCTAATTGTGGTAAAACTCTTAAAGTAGGCAATTAGAATTTCCAGAAATGATTATATACTTGTAAGAAACGCTTCAAATAAAAGTAAATGGATTCTTACTACATTTCCTGCCGGTTTTTAATCCCAGACATTACCAGTGGAAAGCTGGTAAATGACCAGAAAACTGATAATATTTACAAATCCGGACACTTTAGGGAGCGTTTTCACTTGATTTTGCTTTCAAATGTTAGGAATTCATATTTATACACCTCAAAATTTCTGTAGAAAGGCTGTAAGTAAGGACTTCACTGCTTATGTTTACAATTGAGGCCGAACTTCTCTGGCGTCTTTTGTGTGAATCAGTTAAAATCCTTACGGTTCCAGTACTTACTTGTTACAAAACTCTCTAATTGTGGTAAAACTCTTAAAATACGCAATTAGAGTTTCCAGAAATGATTATATACTTGTAAGAAACGCTTCAAATAAAAGTAAATGGATTCTTACTACATTTCCTGCCGGTTTTTAATCCCAGACATTACCAGTGGAAAGCTGGTAAATGACCGGAAAACTGATAATATTTAAAATTCCGGACACTTTAGGGAGCGTTTTCAATAGAATTTGCTTTCAAATGTTAGGAATTCATGTCTATACACCTCAAAATTTCTGTAGAAAGACTGTAAGTAAGGACTTCACTGCTAATGTTTACAATTGAGGCCGAACTTCTGGGGCGTCTTTTGTGTGAATCAGTTAAAATCCTTAAGGTTCCAGTACTTACTTGTTACAAAACTCTCTAATTGTGGTAAAACTCTTAAAATACGCAATTAGAGTTTCCAGAAATGATTTTAAACTTATAAGAAACACTTCAAATAAAAGTGAATGGATTCATACTACATTTCCTGCCGTTTTTTAATCCCAGACATTACCAGTGGAAAGATGGTAAATGACCAGAAAACTGATAATATTTACAACTCCGGACACTTTAGGGCGCGTTTTCACTTAAATTTGTTTTCAAATGTTAGGTTTCATGTTTATACAGCTCAAAATTTCTGTAGAAAGACTGTAAGGAATGACTATACTGCCTATGTTTACAGTTGAGGCCGAACTTCTCTGGCGTCTTTTGTGTGAATCAGTTAAAATCCTTACGGTTCCAGTACTTACGTGTTACAAAACTCTCTAATTGTGGTAAAACTCTTAAAATACGCAATTAGAGTTTCCAGAAATGATTATATACTTGTAAGAAACGCTTCAAATAAAAGTAAATGGATTCTTACTACATTTCCTGCCGGTTTTTAATCCCAGACTTTACCAGTGGAAAGCTGGTAAATGACCAGAAAACTGATAATATTTACAAATCCGGACACTTTAGGGAGCGTTTTCACTTGATTTTGCTTTCAAATGTTAGGAATTCATATTTATACACCTCAAAATTTCTGTAGAAAGACTGTAAGTAAGGACTTCACTGCTAATGTTTACAATTGAGGCCGAACTTCTCTGGCGTCTTTTGTGTGAATCAGTTAAAATCCTTACCATTCCAGTACTTACGTGTTACAAAACTCTCTAATTGTGGTAAAACTCTGAAAATACGCAATTAGAGTTTCCAGAAATGATTATATACTTGTAAGGAACGCTTCAAATAAAAGTAAATGGATTCTTACTACATTTCCTGCCGGTTTTTAATCCCAGACATTACCAGTGGAAAGCTGGTAAATGACCGGAAAACTGATAATATTTAAAATTGCGGACACTTTAGGGAGCGTTTTCAATAGAATTTGCTTTCAAATGTTAGGAATTCATGTCTATACACCTCAAAATTTCTGTAGAAAGGCTGTAAGTAAGGACTTCACTGCTTATGTTTACAATTGAGGCCGAACTTCTCTGGCGTCTTATGTGTGAATCAGTTAAAATCCTTATGGTTCCAGTACTTACTTGTTACAAAACTCTTTAATTGTGGTAAAACTCTTAAAATACGCAATTAGAGTTTCCAGAAATGATTATAAACTTGTAAGAAACCCTTGAAATAAAAGTAAATGGATTCTTACTACATTTCCTGCCATTTTTTAATCCCAGACATTACCAGTGGAAAGCTGGTAAATGACCAGAAAACTGATAATATTTAAAATTCCGGACACTTTAGGGAGCGTTTTCAATAGAATTTGCTTTCAAATGTTAGGAATTCATGTCTATACACCTCAAAATTTCTGTAGAAAGACTGTAAGTAAGGACTTCACTGCTAATGTTTACAATTGAGGCCGAACTTCTGGGGCGTCTTTTGTATGAATCAGTTAAAATCCTTAAGGTTCCAGTACTTACTTGTTACAAAACTCTCTAATTGTGGTAAAACTCTTAAAATACGCAATTAGAGTTTCCAGAAATGATTTTAAACTTATAAGAAACACTTCAAATAAAAGTGAATGGATTCATACTACATTTCCTGCCGTTTTTTAATCCCAGACATTACCAGTGGAAAGATGGTAAATGACCAGAAAACTGATAATATTTACAACTCCGGACACTTTAGGGAGCGTTTTCAATAGAATTTGCTTTCAAATGTTAGGAATTCATGTCTATACACCTCAAAATTTCTGTAGAAAGACTGTAAGGAATGACTATACTGCCTATGTTTACAGTTGAGGCCGAACTTCTCTGGCGTCTTTTGTGTGAATCAGTTAAAATCCTTACGGTTCCAGTACTTACGTGTTACAAAACTCTCTAATTGTGGTAAAACTCTTAAAATACGCAATTAGAGTTTCCAGAAATGATTATATACTTGTAAGAAACGCTTCAAATAAAAGTAAATGGATTCTTACTACATTTCCTGCCGGTTTTTAATCCCAGACATTACCAGTGGAAAGCTGGTAAATGACCGGAAAACTGATAATATTTAAAATTGCGGACACTTTAGGGAGCGTTTTCAATAGAATTTGCTTTCAAATGTTAGGAATTCATGTCTATACACCTCAAAATTTCTGTAGAAAGACTGTAAGTAAGGACTTCACTGCTAATGTTTACAATTGAGGCCGAACTTCTGGGGCGTCTTTTGTGTGAATCAGTTAAAATCCTTAAGGTTCCAGTACTTACGTGTTACAAAACTCTCTAATTGTTGTAAAACTCTTAAAATACGCAATTAGAGTTTCCAGAAATGATTATATACTTGTAAGAAACGCTTCAAATAAAAGTAAATGGATTCTTACTACATTTCCTGCCGGTTTTTAATCCCAGACATTACCAGTGGAAAGCTGGTAAATGACCGGAAAACTGATAATATTTACAACTCCGGACACTTTAGGGAGCGTTTTCACTTGATTTTTCTTTCAAATGTTAGGAATTCATGTTTATACAGCTCAAAATTTCTGTAGAAAGACTGTAAGTAAGGACTTCACTGCTTATGTTTACAATTGAGGCCGAACTTCTCTGGCGTCTTATGTGTGAATCAGTTAAAATCCTTATGGTTCCAGTACTTACTTGTTACAAAACTCTTTAATTGTGGTAAAACTCTTAAAATACGCAATTAGAGTTTCCAGAAATGATTATAAACTTGTAAGAAACCCTTGAAATAAAAGTAAATGGATTCTTACTACATTTCCTGCCATTTTTTAATCCCAGACATTACCAGTGGAAAGCTGGTAAATGACCAGAAAACTGATAATATTTACAACTCCGGACACTTTAGGGAGCGTTTTCACTTGAATTTGCTTTCAAATGTTAGGAATTCATGTTTATACAGCTCAAAATTTCTGTAGAAGTTGTGTAAGGAATGACTATACTGCCTATGTTTACAATTGAGGCCCAACTTCTCTGGCGTCTTTTGTGTGAATCAGTTAAAATCCTTACTGTTCCAGTACTTACTTGTTACAAAACTCTGTAATTGTGGTAAAACTCTTGAAATAGGCAATTAGAGTTTCCAGAAATGATTATATACTTGTAAGAAACGCTTGAAATAAAAGTAAATGGATTCTTACTACATTTCCTGCCGTTTTTTCATCCCAGACATTACCAGTGGAAAGCTGGTAAATGACCAGAAAACTGATAATATTTCAAATCCGGACACTTTAGGGAGCGTTTTCACTTGATTTTGCTTTCAAATGTTAGGAATTCATATTTATACACCTCAAAATTTCTGTAGAAAGACTGTAAGTAAGGACTTCACTGCTAATGTTTACAATTGAGGCCGAACTTCTCTGGCGTCTTTTGTGTGAATCAGTTAAAATCCTTACGGTTCCAGTACTTACGTGTTACAAAACTCTCTAATTGTGGTAAAACTCTGAAAATACGCAATTAGAGTTTCCAGAAATGATTATATACTTGTAAGGAACGCTTCAAATAAAAGTAAATGGATTCTTACTACATTTCCTGCCGGTTTTTAATCCCAGACATTACCAGTGGAAAGCTGGTAAATGACCGGAAAACTGATAATATTTAAAATTGCGGACACTTTAGGGAGCGTTTTCAATAGAATTTGCTTTCAAATGTTAGGAATTCATGTCTATACACCTCAAAATTTCTGTAGAAAGGCTGTAAGTAAGGACTTCACTGCTTATGTTTACAATTGAGGCCAAACTTCTCTGGCGTCTTATGTGTGAATCAGTTAAAATCCTTATGGTTCCAGTACTTACTTGTTACAAAACTCTTTAATTGTGGTAAAACTCTTAAAATACGCAATTAGAGTTTCCAGAAATGATTATAAACTTGTAAGAAACCCTTGAAATAAAAGTAAATGGATTCTTACTACATTTCCTGCCATTTTTTAATCCCAGACATTACCAGTGGAAAGCTGGTAAATGACCAGAAAACTGATAATATTTACAACTCCGGACACTTTAGGGAGCGTTTTCACTTGAATTTGCTTTCAAATGTTAGGAATTCATATTTATACACCTCAAAATTTCTGTAGAAAGGCTGTAAGTAAGGACTTCACTGCTTATGTTTACAATTGAGGCCGAAATTCTCTGGCGTCTTTTGTGTGAATCAGTTAAAATCGTTACGGTTCCAGTACTTACTTGTTACAAAACTCTCTAATTGTGGTAAAACTCTTAAAATACGCAATTAGAGTTTCCAGAAATGATTATATACTTGTAAGAAATGCTTCAAATAAAAGTAAATGGATTCTTACTACATTTCCTGCCGGTTTTTAATCCCAGACATTACCAGTGGAAAGCTGGTAAATGACCGGAAAACTGATAATATTTAAAATTGCGGACACTTTAGGGAGCGTTTTCAATAGAATTTGCTTTCAAATGTTAGGAATTCATGTCTATACACCTCAAAATTTCTGTAGAAAGACTGTAAGTAAGGACTTCACTGCTAATGTTTACAATTGAGGCCGAACTTCTGGGGCGTCTTTTGTGTGAATCAGTTAAAATCCTTAAGGTTCCAGTACTTACTTGTTACAAAACTCTCTAATTGTGGTAAAACTCTTAAAATACGCAATTAGAGTTTCCAGAAATGATTTTAAACTTATAAGAAACACTTCAAATAAAAGTGAATGGATTCATACTACATTTCCTGCCGTTTTTTAATCCCAGACATTACCAGTGGAAAGATGGTAAATGACCAGAAAACTGATAATATTTACAACTCCGGACACTTTAGGGCGCGTTTTCACTTGAATTTGCTTTCAAATGTTAGGAATTCATGTTTATACAGCTCAAAATTTCTGTAGAAAGACTGTAAGGAATGACTATACTGCCTATGTTTACAGTTGAGGCCGAACTTCTCTGGCGTCTTTTGTGTGAATCAGTTAAAATCCTTAAGGTTCCAGTACTTACGTGTTACAAAACTCTCTAATTGTGGTAAAACTCTTAAAATACGCAATTAGAGTTTCCAGAAATGATTATATACTTGTAAGAAACGCTTCAAATAAAAGTAAATGGATTCTTACTACATTTCCTGCCGGTTTTTAATCCCAGACATTACCAGTGGAAAGCTGGTAAATGACCGGAAAACTGATAATATTTAAAATTGCGGACACTTTAGGGAGCGTTTTCAATAGAATTTGCTTTCAAATGTTAGGAATTCATGTCTATACACCTCAAAATTTCTGTAGAAAGACTGTAAGTAAGGACTTCACTGCTAATGTTTACAATTGAGGCCGAACTTCTGGGGCGTCTTTTGTGTGAATCAGTTAAAATCCTTAAGGTTCCAGTACTTACGTGTTACAAAACTCTCTAATTGTGGTAAAACTCTTAAAATACGCAATTAGAGTTTCCAGAAATGATTATATACTTGTAAGAAACGCTTCAAATAAAAGTAAATGGATTCTTACTACATTTCCTGCCGGTTTTTAATCCCAGACTTTACCAGTGGAAAGCTGGTAAATGACCAGAAAACTGATAATATTTACAAATCCGGACACTTTAGGGAGCGTTTTCACTTGATTTTGCTTTCAAATGTTAGGAATTCATATTTATACACCTCAAAATTTCTGTAGAAAGACTGTAAGTAAGGACTTCACTGCTAATGTTTACAATTGAGGCCGAACTTCTCTGGCGTCTTTTGTGTGAATCAGTTAAAATCCTTATGGTTCCAGTACTTACGTGTTACAAAACTCTCTAATTGTGGTAAAACTCTGAAAATACGCAATTAGAGTTTCCAGAAATGATTATATACTTGTAAGGAACGCTTCAAATAAAAGTAAATGGATTCTTACTACATTTCCTGCCGGTTTTTAATCCCAGACATTACCAGTGGAAAGCTGGTAAATGACCGGAAAACTGATAATATTTACAAATCCGGACAATTTAGGGAGCGTTTTCACTTGATTTTTCTTTCAAATGTTAGGAATTCATGTTTATACAGCTCAAAATTTCTGTAGAAAGACTGTAAGTAAGGACTTCACTGCTTATGTTTACAATTGAGGCCGAACTTCTCTGGCGTCTTATGTGTGAATCAGTTAAAATCCTTATGGTTCCAGTACTTACTTGTTACAAAACTCTTTAATTGTGGTAAAACTCTTAAAATACGCAATTAGAGTTTCCAGAAATGATTATATACTTGTAAGAAACGCTTCAAATAAAAGTAAATGGATTCTTACTACATTTCCTGCCGGTTTTTAATCCCAGACATTACCAGTGGAAAGCTGGTAAATGACCGGAAAACTGATAATATTTAAAATTGCGGACACTTTAGGGAGCGTTTTCAATAGAATTTGCTTTCAAATGTTAGGAATTCATGTCTATACACCTCAAAATTTCTGTAGAAAGACTGTAAGTAAGGACTTCACTGCTAATGTTTACAATTGAGGCCGAACTTCTGGGGCGTCTTTTGTGTGAATCAGTTAAAATCCTTAAGGTTCCAGTACTTACGTGTTACAAAACTCTCTAATTGTGGTAAAACTCTTAAAATACGCAATTAGAGTTTCCAGAAATGATTATATACTTGTAAGAAACGCTTCAAATAAAAGTAAATGGATTCTTACTACATTTCCTGCCGGTTTTTAATCCCAGACATTACCAGTGGAAAGCTGGTAAATGACCGGAAAACTGATAATATTTACAACTCCGGACACTTTAGGGAGCGTTTTCACTTGATTTTTCTTTCAAATGTTAGGAATTCATGTTTATACAGCTCAAAATTTCTGTAGAAAGACTGTAAGTAAGGACTTCACTGCTTATGTTTACAATTGAGGCCGAACTTCTCTGGCGTCTTATGTGTGAATCAGTTAAAATCCTTATGGTTCCAGTACTTACTTGTTACAAAACTCTTTAATTGTGGTAAAACTCTTAAAATACGCAATTAGAGTTTCCAGAAATGATTATAAACTTGTAAGAAACCCTTGAAATAAAAGTAAATGGATTCTTACTACATTTCCTGCCATTTTTTAATCCCAGACATTACCAGTGGAAAGCTGGTAAATGACCAGAAAACTGATAATATTTACAACTCCGGACACTTTAGGGAGCGTTTTCACTTGAATTTGCTTTCAAATGTTAGGAATTCATGTTTATACAGCTCAAAATTTCTGTAGAAGTTGTGTAAGGAATGACTATACTGCCTATGTTTACAATTGAGGCCCAACTTCTCTGGCGTCTTTTGTGTGAATCAGTTAAAATCCTTACTGTTCCAGTACTTACTTGTTACAAAACTCTGTAATTGTGGTAAAACTCTTGAAATAGGCAATTAGAGTTTCCAGAAATGATTATATACTTGTAAGAAACGCTTGAAATAAAAGTAAATGGATTCTTACTACATTTCCTGCCGTTTTTTCATCCCAGACATTACCAGTGGAAAGCTGGTAAATGACCAGAAAACTGATAATATTTCAAATCCGGACACTTTAGGGAGCGTTTTCACTTGATTTTGCTTTCAAATGTTAGGAATTCATATTTATACACCTCAAAATTTCTGTAGAAAGACTGTAAGTAAGGACTTCACTGCTAATGTTTACAATTGAGGCCGAACTTCTCTGGCGTCTTTTGTGTGAATCAGTTAAAATCCTTACGGTTCCAGTACTTACGTGTTACAAAACTCTCTAATTGTGGTAAAACTCTGAAAATACGCAATTAGAGTTTCCAGAAATGATTATATACTTGTAAGGAACGCTTCAAATAAAAGTAAATGGATTCTTACTACATTTCCTGCCGGTTTTTAATCCCAGACATTACCAGTGGAAAGCTGGTAAATGACCGGAAAACTGATAATATTTAAAATTGCGGACACTTTAGGGAGCGTTTTCAATAGAATTTGCTTTCAAATGTTAGGAATTCATGTCTATACACCTCAAAATTTCTGTAGAAAGGCTGTAAGTAAGGACTTCACTGCTTATGTTTACAATTGAGGCCAAACTTCTCTGGCGTCTTATGTGTGAATCAGTTAAAATCCTTATGGTTCCAGTACTTACTTGTTACAAAACTCTTTAATTGTGGTAAAACTCTTAAAATACGCAATTAGAGTTTCCAGAAATGATTATAAACTTGTAAGAAACCCTTGAAATAAAAGTAAATGGATTCTTACTACATTTCCTGCCATTTTTTAATCCCAGACATTACCAGTGGAAAGCTGGTAAATGACCAGAAAACTGATAATATTTACAACTCCGGACACTTTAGGGAGCGTTTTCACTTGAATTTGCTTTCAAATGTTAGGAATTCATATTTATACACCTCAAAATTTCTGTAGAAAGGCTGTAAGTAAGGACTTCACTGCTTATGTTTACAATTGAGGCCGAAATTCTCTGGCGTCTTTTGTGTGAATCAGTTAAAATCGTTACGGTTCCAGTACTTACTTGTTACAAAACTCTCTAATTGTGGTAAAACTCTTAAAATACGCAATTAGAGTTTCCAGAAATGATTATATACTTGTAAGAAATGCTTCAAATAAAAGTAAATGGATTCTTACTACATTTCCTGCCGGTTTTTAATCCCAGACATTACCAGTGGAAAGCTGGTAAATGACCGGAAAACTGATAATATTTAAAATTGCGGACACTTTAGGGAGCGTTTTCAATAGAATTTGCTTTCAAATGTTAGGAATTCATGTCTATACACCTCAAAATTTCTGTAGAAAGACTGTAAGTAAGGACTTCACTGCTAATGTTTACAATTGAGGCCGAACTTCTGGGGCGTCTTTTGTGTGAATCAGTTAAAATCCTTAAGGTTCCAGTACTTACTTGTTACAAAACTCTCTAATTGTGGTAAAACTCTTAAAATACGCAATTAGAGTTTCCAGAAATGATTTTAAACTTATAAGAAACACTTCAAATAAAAGTGAATGGATTCATACTACATTTCCTGCCGTTTTTTAATCCCAGACATTACCAGTGGAAAGATGGTAAATGACCAGAAAACTGATAATATTTACAACTCCGGACACTTTAGGGCGCGTTTTCACTTGAATTTGCTTTCAAATGTTAGGAATTCATGTTTATACAGCTCAAAATTTCTGTAGAAAGACTGTAAGGAATGACTATACTGCCTATGTTTACAGTTGAGGCCGAACTTCTCTGGCGTCTTTTGTGTGAATCAGTTAAAATCCTTAAGGTTCCAGTACTTACGTGTTACAAAACTCTCTAATTGTGGTAAAACTCTTAAAATACGCAATTAGAGTTTCCAGAAATGATTATATACTTGTAAGAAACGCTTCAAATAAAAGTAAATGGATTCTTACTACATTTCCTGCCGGTTTTTAATCCCAGACATTACCAGTGGAAAGCTGGTAAATGACCGGAAAACTGATAATATTTAAAATTGCGGACACTTTAGGGAGCGTTTTCAATAGAATTTGCTTTCAAATGTTAGGAATTCATGTCTATACACCTCAAAATTTCTGTAGAAAGACTGTAAGTAAGGACTTCACTGCTAATGTTTACAATTGAGGCCGAACTTCTGGGGCGTCTTTTGTGTGAATCAGTTAAAATCCTTAAGGTTCCAGTACTTACGTGTTACAAAACTCTCTAATTGTGGTAAAACTCTTAAAATACGCAATTAGAGTTTCCAGAAATGATTATATACTTGTAAGAAACGCTTCAAATAAAAGTAAATGGATTCTTACTACATTTCCTGCCGGTTTTTAATCCCAGACTTTACCAGTGGAAAGCTGGTAAATGACCAGAAAACTGATAATATTTACAAATCCGGACACTTTAGGGAGCGTTTTCACTTGATTTTGCTTTCAAATGTTAGGAATTCATATTTATACACCTCAAAATTTCTGTAGAAAGACTGTAAGTAAGGACTTCACTGCTAATGTTTACAATTGAGGCCGAACTTCTCTGGCGTCTTTTGTGTGAATCAGTTAAAATCCTTATGGTTCCAGTACTTACGTGTTACAAAACTCTCTAATTGTGGTAAAACTCTGAAAATACGCAATTAGAGTTTCCAGAAATGATTATATACTTGTAAGGAACGCTTCAAATAAAAGTAAATGGATTCTTACTACATTTCCTGCCGGTTTTTAATCCCAGACATTACCAGTGGAAAGCTGGTAAATGACCGGAAAACTGATAATATTTACAAATCCGGACAATTTAGGGAGCGTTTTCACTTGATTTTTCTTTCAAATGTTAGGAATTCATGTTTATACAGCTCAAAATTTCTGTAGAAAGACTGTAAGTAAGGACTTCACTGCTTATGTTTACAATTGAGGCCGAACTTCTCTGGCGTCTTATGTGTGAATCAGTTAAAATCCTTATGGTTCCAGTACTTACTTGTTACAAAACTCTTTAATTGTGGTAAAACTCTTAAAATACGCAATTAGAGTTTCCAGAAATGATTATATACTTGTAAGAAACGCTTCAAATAAAAGTAAATGGATTCTTACTACATTTCCTGCCGGTTTTTAATCCCAGACATTACCAGTGGAAAGCTGGTAAATGACCGGAAAACTGATAATATTTAAAATTCCGGACACTTTAGGGAGCGTTTTCAATAGAATTTGCTTTCAAATGTTAGGAATTCATGTCTATACACCTCAAAATTTCTGTAGAAAGACTGTAAGTAAGGACTTCACTGCTAATGTTTACAATTGAGGCCGAAATTCTGGGGCGTCTTTTGTGTGAATCAGTTAAAATCCTTAAGGTTCCAGTACTTACTTGTTACAAAACTCTCTAATTGTGGTAAAACTCTTAAAATACGCAATTAGAGTTTCCAGAAATTATTTTAAACTTATAAGAAACACTTCAAATAAAAGTGAATGGATTCATACTACATTTCCTGCCGTTTTTTAATCCCAGACATTACCAGTGGAAAGATGGTAAATGACCAGAAAACTGATAATATTTACAACTCCGGACACTTTAGGGCGCGTTTTCACTTGAATTTGCTTTCAAATGTTAGGAATTCATGTTTATACAGCTCAAAATTTCTGTAGAAAGACTGTAAGGAATGACTATACTGCCTATGTTTACAGTTGAGGCCGAACTTCTCTGGCGTCTTTTGTGTGAATCAGTTAAAATCCTTACGGTTCCAGTACTTACGTGTTACAAAACTCTCTAATTGTGGTAAAACTCTTAAAATACGCAATTAGAGTTTCCAGAAATGATTATATACTTGTAAGAAACGCTTCAAATAAAAGTAAATGGATTCTTACTACATTTCCTGCCGGTTTTTAATCCCAGACATTACCAGTGGAAAGCTGGTAAATGACCGGAAAACTGATAATATTTAAAATTGCGGACACTTTAGGGAGCGTTTTCAATAGAATTTGCTTTCAAATGTTAGGAATTCATGTCTATACACCTCAAAATTTCTGTAGAAAGACTGTAAGTAAGGACTTCACTGCTAATGTTTACAATTGAGGCCGAACTTCTGGGGCGTCTTTTGTGTGAATCAGTTAAAATCCTTAAGGTTCCAGTACTTACGTGTTACAAAACTCTCTAATTGTGGTAAAACTCTTAAAATACGCAATTAGAGTTTCCAGAAATGATTATATACTTGTAAGAAACGCTTCAAATAAAAGTAAATGGATTCTTACTACATTTCCTGCCGGTTTTTAATCCCAGACTTTACCAGTGGAAAGCTGGTAAATGACCAGAAAACTGATAATATTTACAAATCCGGACACTTTAGGGAGCGTTTTCACTTGATTTTGCTTTCAAATGTTAGGAATTCATATTTATACACCTCAAAATTTCTGTAGAAAGACTGTAAGTAAGGACTTCACTGCTAATGTTTACAATTGAGGCAGAACTTCTCTGGCGTCTTTTGTGTGAATCAGTTAATATCCTTATGGTTCCAGTACTTACGTGTTACAAAACTCTCTAATTGTGGTAAAACTCTGAAAATACGCAATTAGAGTTTCCAGAAATGATTATATACTTGTAAGGAACGCTTCAAATAAAAGTAAATGGATTCTTACTACATTTCCTGCCGGTTTTTAATCCCAGACATTACCAGTGGAAAGCTGGTAAATGACAGGAAAACTGATAATATTTACAAATCCGGACACTTTAGGGAGCGTTTTCACTTGATTTTTCTTTCAAATGTTAGGAATTCATGTTTATACAGCTCAAAATTTCTGTAGAAAGACTGTAAGTAAGGACTTCACTGCTTATGTTTACAATTGAGGCCGAACTTCTCTGGCGTCTTATGTGTGAATCAGTTAAAATCCTAACGGTTCCAGTACTTACTTGTTACAAAACTCTTTAATTGTGGTAAAACTCTTAAAATACGCAATTAGAGTTTCCAGAAATGATTATAAACTTGTAAGAAACCCTTGAAATAAAAGAAAATGGATTCTTACTACATTTCCTGCCATTTTTTAATCCCAGACATTACCAGTGGAAAGCTGGTAAATGACCAGAAAACTGATAATATTTACAACTCCGGACACTTTAGGGAGCGTTTTCACTTGAATTTGCTTTCAAATGTTAGGAATTCATGTTTATACAGCTCAAAATTTCTGTAGAAGTTGTGTAAGGAATGACTATACTGCCTATGTTTACAATTGAGGCCCAACTTCTCTGGCGTCTTTTGTGTGAATCAGTTAAAATCCTTACTGTTCCAGTACTTACTTGTTACAAAACTCTGTAATTGTGGTAAAACTCTTGAAATAGGCAATTAGAGTTTCCAGAAATGATTATATACTTGTAAGAAACGCTTGAAATAAAAGTAAATGGATTCTTACTACATTTCCTGCCGTTTTTTCATCCCAGACATTACCAGTGGAAAGCTGGTAAATGACCAGAAAACTGATAATATTTACAACTCCGGACACTTTAGGAAGCGTTTTCACTTGAATTTGCTTTCAAATGTTAGGAATTCATGTTTATACACCTCAAAATTTCTGTAGAAAGACTGTAAGTAAGGACTTCACTGCTAATGTTTACAATTGAGGCCGAACTTCTCTGGCGTCTTTTGTGTGAATCAGTTAAAATCCTTACGGTTCCAGTACTTACTTGTTACAAAACTCTGTAATTGTGGTAAAACTCTTAAAATCCGCAATTAGAGTTTCCAGAAATGATTATATACTTGTAAGAAACGCTTCAAATAAAAGTAAATGGATTCTTACTACATTTCCTGCCGGTTTTTAATCCCAGACATTACCAGTGGAAAGCTGGTAAATGACCAGAAAACTGATAATATTTACAAATCCGGACACTTTAGGGAGCGTTTTCACTTGATTTTGCTTTCAAATGTTAGTAATTCATATTTATACACCTCAAAATTTCTGTAGAAAAACTGTAAGTAAGGACTTCACTGCTAATGTTTACAATTGAGGCCGAACTTCTCTGGCGTCTTTTGTGTGAATCAGTTAAAATCCTTACGGTTCCAGTACTTACGTGTTACAAAACTCTCTAATTGTGGTAAAACTCTGAAAATACGCAATTAGAGTTTCCAGAAATGATTATATACTTGTAAGGAACGCTTCAAATAAAAGTAAATGGATTCTTACTACATTTCCTGCCGGTTTTTAATCCCAGACATTACCAGTGGAAAGCTGGTAAATGACCGGAAAACTGATAATATTTAAAATTGCGGACACTTTAGGGAGCGTTTTCAATAGAATTTGCTTTCAAATGTTAGGAATTCATGTCTATACACCTCAAAATTTCTGTAGAAAGGCTGTAAGTAAGGACTTCACTGCTTATGTTTACAATTGAGGCCGAACTTCTCTGGCGTCTTATGTGTGAATCAGTTAAAATCCTTATGGTTCCAGTACTTACTTGTTACAAAACTCTTTAATTGTGGTAAAACTCTTAAAATACGCAATTAGAGTTTCCAGAAATGATTATAAACTTGTAAGAAACCCTTGAAATAAAAGTAAATGGATTCTTACTACATTTCCTGCCATTTTTTAATCCCAGACATTACCAGTGGAAAGCTGGTAAATGACCAGAAAACTGATAATATTTACAACTCCGGACACTTTAGGGAGCGTTTTCACTTGAATTTGCTTTCAAATGTTAGGAATTCATGTTTATACAGCTCAAAATTTCTGTAGAAGTTGTGTAAGGAATGACTATACTGCCTATGTTTACAATTGAGGCCCAACTTCTCTGGCGTCTTTTGTGTGAATCAGTTAAAATCCTTACTGTTCCAGTACTTACTTGTTACAAAACTCTGTAATTGTGGTAAAACTCTTGAAATAGGCAATTAGAGTTTCCAGAAATGATTATATACTTGTAAGAAACGCTTGAAATAAAAGTAAATGGATTCTTAATACATTTCCTGCCGTTTTTTCATCCCAGACATTACCAGTGGAAAGCTGGTAAATGACCAGAAAACTGATAATATTTACAACTCCGGACACTTTAGGAAGCGTTTTCACTTGAATTTGCTTTCAAATGTTAGGAATTCATGTTTATACACCTCAAAATTTCTGTAGAAAGACTGTAAGTAAGGACTTCACTGCTAATGTTTCCAATTGAGGCCGAACTTCTGGGGCGTCTTTTGTGTGAATCAGTTAAAATCCTTAAGGTTCCAGTACTTACTTGTTACAAAACTCTCTAATTGTGGTAAAACTCTTAAAATACGCAATTAGAGTTTCCAGAAATGATTTTAAACTTATAAGAAACACTTCAAATAAAAGTGAATGGATTCATACTACATTTCCTGCCGTTTTTTAATCCCAGACATTACCAGTGGAAAGATGGTAAATGACCAGAAAACTGATAATATTTACAACTCCGGACACTTTAGGGAGCGTTTTCACTTGATTTTGCTTTCAAATGTTAGGAATTCATATTTATACACCTCAAAATTTCTGTAGAAAGACTGTAAGTAAGGACTTCACTGCTAATGTTTACAATTGAGGCCGAACTTCTCTGGCGTCTTTTGTGTGAATCAGTTAAAATCCTTATGGTTCCAGTACTTACGTGTTACAAAACTCTCTAATTGTGGTAAAACTCTGAAAATACGCAATTAGAGTTTCCAGAAATGATTATATACTTGTAAGGAACGCTTCAAATAAAAGTAAATGGATTCTTACTACATTTCCTGCCGGTTTTTAATCCCAGACATTACCAGTGGAAAGCTGGTAAATGACCGGAAAACTGATAATATTTACAAATCCGGACACTTTAGGGAGCGTTTTCACTTGATTTTTCTTTCAAATGTTAGGAATTCATGTTTATACAGCTCAAAATTTCTGTAGAAAGACTGTAAGTAAGGACTTCACTGCTTATGTTTACAATTGAGGCCGAACTTCTCTGGCGTCTTATGTGTGAATCAGTTAAAATCCTTATAGTTCCAGTACTTACTTGTTACAAAACTCTTTAATTGTGGTAAAACTCTTAAAATACGCAATTAGAGTTTCCAGAAATGATTATAAACTTGTAAGAAACCCTTGAAATAAAAGTAAATGGATTCTTACTACATTTCCTGCCATTTTTTAATCCCAGACATTACCAGTGGAAAGCTGGTAAATGACCAGAAAACTGATAATATTTACAACTCCGGACACTTTAGGGAGCGTTTTCACTTGAATTTGCTTTCAAATGTTAGGAATTCATGTTTATACAGCTCAAAATTTCTGTAGAAGTTGTGTAAGGAATGACTATACTGCCTATGTTTACAATTGAGGCCCAACTTCTCTGGCGTCTTTTGTGTGAATCAGTTAAAATCCTTACTGTTCCAGTACTTACTTGTTACAAAACTCTGTAATTGTGGTAAAACTCTAGAAATAGGCAATTAGAGTTTCCAGAAATGATTATATACTTGTAAGAAACGCTTGAAATAAAAGTAAATGGATTCTTACTACATTTCCTGCCGTTTTTTCATCCCAGACATTACCAGTGGAAAGCTGGTAAATGACCAGAAAACTGATAATATTTACAACTCCGGACACTTTAGGAAGCGTTTTCACTTGAATTTGCTTTCAAATGTTAGGAATTCATGTTTATACACCTCAAAATTTCTGTAGAAAGACTGTAAGTAAGGACTTCACTGCTAATGTTTACAATTGAGGCCGAACTTCTGGGGCGTCTTTTGTGTGAATCAGTTAAAATCCTTAAGGTTCCAGTACTTACTTGTTACAAAACTCTCTAATTGTGGTAAAACTCTTAAAATACGCAATTAGAGTTTCCAGAAATGATTTTAAACTTATAAGAAACACTTCAAATAAAAGTGAATGGATTCATACTACATTTCCTGCCGTTTTTTAATCCCAGACATTACCAGTGGAAAGATGGTAAATGACCAGAAAACTGATAATATTTACAACTCCGGACACTTTAGGGCGCGTTTTCACTTGAATTTGCTTTCAAATGTTAGGAATTCATGTGTATACAGCTCAAAATTACTGTAGAAAGACTGTAAGGAATGACTATACTGCCTATGTTTACAGTTGAGGCCGAACTTCTCTGGCGTCTTTTGTGTGAATCAGTTAAAATCCTTACGGTTCCAGTACTTACGTGTTACAAAACTCTCTAATTGTGGTAAAACTCTTAAAATACGCAATTAGAGTTTCCAGAAATGATTATATACTTGTAAGAAACGCTTCAAATAAAAGTAAATGGATTCTTACTACATTTCCTGCCGGTTTTTAATCCCAGACATTACCAGTGGAAAGCTGGTAAATGACCGGAAAACTGATAATATTTAAAATTGCGGACACTTTAGGGAGCGTTTTCAATAGAATTTGCTTTCAAATGTTAGGAATTCATGTCTATACACCTCAAAATTTCTGTAGAAAGACTGTAAGTAAGGACTTCACTGCTAATGTTTACAATTGAGGCCGAACTTCTGGGGCGTCTTTTGTGTGAATCAGTTAAAATCCTTAAGGTTCCAGTACTTACGTGTTACAAAACTCTCTAATTGTGGTAAAACTCTTAAAATACGCAATTAGAGTTTCCAGAAATGATTATATACTTGTAAGAAATGCTTCAAATAAAAGTAAATGGATTCTTACTACATTTCCTGCCGGTTTTTAATCCCAGACTTTACCAGTGGAAAGCTGGTAAATGACCAGAAAACTGATAATATTTACAAATCCGGACACTTTAGGGAGCGTTTTCACTTGATTTTGCTTTCAAATGTTAGGAATTCATATTTATACACCTCAAAATTTCTGTAGAAAGACTGTAAGTAAGGACTTCACTGCTAATGTTTACAATTGAGGCCGAACTTCTCTGGCGTCTTTTGTGTGAATCAGTTAAAATCCTTATGGTTCCAGTACTTACGTGTTACAAAACTCTCTAATTGTGGTAAAACTCTGAAAATACGCAATTAGAGTTTCCAGAAATGATTATATACTTCTAAGGAACGCTTCAAATAAAAGTAAATGGATTCTTACTACATTTCCTGCCGGTTTTTAATCCCAGACATTACCAGTGGAAAGCTGGTAAATGACCGGAAAACTGATAATATTTACAAATCCGGACACTTTAGGAAGCGTTTTCACTTGATTTTTCTTTCAAATGTTAGGAATTCATGTTTATACAGCTCAAAATTTCTGTAGAAAGACTGTAAGTAAGGACTTCACTGCTTATGTTTACAATTGAGGCCGAACTTCTCTGGCGTCTTATGTGTGAATCAGTTAAAATCCTTATGGTTCCAGTACTTACTTGTTACAAAACTCTTTAATTGTGGTAAAACTCTTAAAATACGCAATTAGAGTTTCCAGAAATGATTATAAACTTGTAAGAAACCCTTGAAATAAAAGTAAATGGATTCTTACTACATTTCCTGCCATTTTTTAATCCCAGACATTACCAGTGGAAAGCTGGTAAATGACCAGAAAACTGATAATATTTACAACTCCGGACACTTTAGGGAGCGTTTTCACTTGAATTTGCTTTCAAATGTTAGGAATTCATGTTTATACAGCTCAAAATTTCTGTAGAAGTTGTGTAAGGAATGACTATACTGCCTATGTTTACAATTGAGGCCTAAGTTCTCTGGCGTCTTTTGTGTGAATCAGTTAAAATCCTTAGTGTTCCAGTACTTACTTGTTACAAAACTCTGTAATTGTGGTAAAACTCTTGAAATAGGCAATTAGAGTTTCCAGAAATGATTATATACTTGTAAGAAACGCTTGAAATAAAAGTAAATGGATTCTTACTACATTTCCTGCCGTTTTTTCATCCCAGACATTACCAGTGGAAAGCTGGTAAATGACCAGAAAACTGATAATATTTACAACTCCGGACACTTTAGGAAGCGTTTTCACTTGAATTTGCTTTCAAATGTTAGGAATTCATGTTTATACACCTCAAAATTTCTGTAGAAAGACTGTAAGTAAGGACTTCACTGCTAATGTTTACAATTGAGGCCGAACTTCTCTGGCGTCTTTTGTGTGAATCAGTTAAAATCCTTACGGTTCCAGTACTTACTTGTTACAAAACTCTCTAATTGTGGTAAAACTCTTAAAATCCGCAATTAGAGTTTCCAGAAATGATTATATACTTGTAAGAAACGCTTCAAATAAAAGTAAATGGATTCTTACTACATTTCCTGCCGGTTTTTAATCCCAGACATTACCAGTGGAAAGCTGGTAAATGACCGGAAAACTGATAATATTTAAAATTGCGGACACTTTAGGGAGCGTTTTCAATAGAATTTGCTTTCAAATTTAGGAATTCATGTTTATACACCTCAAAATTTCTGTAGAAAGACTGTAAGTAAGGACTTCACTGCTAATGTTTACAATTGAGGCCGAACTTCTCGGGCGTCTTTTGTGTGAATCAGTTAAAATCCTTAAGGTTCCAGTACTTACTTGTTACAAAACTCTCTAATTGTGGTAGAACTCTTAAAATACGCAATTAGAGTTTCCAGAAATGATTTTAAACTTATAAGAAACACTTCAAATAAAAGTGAATGGATTCATACTACATTTCCTGCCGTTTTTTAATCCCAGACATTACCAGTGGAAAGATGGTAAATGACCAGAAAACTGATAATATTTACAACTCCGGACACTTTAGGGCGCGTTTTCACTTGAATTTGCTTTCAAATGTTAGGAATTCATGTTTATACAGCTCAAAATTTCTGTAGAAAGACTGTAAGGAATGACTATACTGCCTATGTTTACAGTTGAGGCCGAACTTCTCTGACGTCTTTTGTGTGAATCAGTTAAAATCCTTACGGTTCCAGTACTTACGTGTTACAAAACTCTCTAATTGTGGTAAAACTCTTAAAATACGCAATTAGAGTTTCCAGAAATGATTATATACTTGTAAGAAACGCTTCAAATAAAAGTAAATGGATTCTTACTACATTTCCTGCCGGTTTTTAATCCCAGACATTACCAGTGGAAAGCTGGTAAATGACCGGAAAACTGATAATATTTAAAATTGCGGACACTTTAGGGAGCGTTTTCAATAGAATTTGCTTTCAAATGTTAGGAATTCATGTCTATACACCTCAAAATTTCTGTAGAAAGGCTGTAAGTAAGGACTTCACTGCTTATGTTTACAATTGAGGCCGAACTTCTCTGGCGTCTTATGTGTGAATCAGTTAAAATCCTTATGGTTCCAGTACTTACTTGTTACAAAACTCTTTAATTGTGGTAAAACTCTTAAAATACGCAATTAGAGTTTCCAGAAATGATTATAAACTTGTAAGAAACCCTTGAAATAAAAGTAAATGGATTCTTACTACATTTCCTGCCATTTTTTAATCCCAGACATTACCAGTGGAAAGCTGGTAAATGACCAGAAAACTGATAATATTTACAACTCCGGACACTTTAGGGAGCGTTTTCACTTGAATTTGCTTTCAAATGTTAGGAATTCATATTTATACACCTCAAAATTTCTGTAGAAAGGCTGTAAGTAAGGACTTCACTGCTTATGTTTACAATTGAGGCCGAACTTCTCTGGAGTCTTTTGTGTGAATCAGTTAAAATCCTTAGGGTTCCAGTACTTACTTGTTACAAAACTCTCTAATTGTGGTAAAACTCTTAAAATACGCAATTAGAGTTTCCAGAAATGATTATATACTTGTAAGAAACGCTTCAAATAAAAGTAAATGGATTCTTACTACATTTCCTGCCGGTTTTTAATCCCAGACATTACCAGTGGAAAGCTGGTAAATGACCGGAAAACTGATAATATTTAAAATTCCGGACACTTTAGGGAGCGTTTTCAATAGAATTTGCTTTCAAATGTTAGGAATTCATGTCTATACACCTCAAAATTTCTGTAGAAAGACTGTAAGTAAGGACTTCACTGCTTATGTTTACAATTGAGGCCGAACTTCTCTGGCGTCTTATGTGTGAATCAGTTAAAATCCTTATGGTTCCAGTACTTACTTGTTACAAAACTCTTTAATTGTGGTAAAACTCTTAAAATACGCAATTAGAGTTTCCAGAAATGATTATAAACTTGTAAGAAACCCTTGAAATAAAAGTAAATGGATTCTTACTACATTTCCTGCCATTTTTTAATCCCAGACATTACCAGTGGAAAGCTGGTAAATGACCAGAAAACTGATAATATTTACAACTCCGGACACTTTAGGGAGCGTTTTCACTTGAATTTGCTTTCAAATGTTAGGAATTCATGTTTATACAGCTCAAAATTTCTGTAGAAGTTGTGTAAGGAATGACTATACTGCCTATGTTTACAATTGAGGCCCAACTTCTCTGGCGTCTTTTGTGTGAATCAGTTAAAATCCTTACTGTTCCAGTACTTACTTGTTACAAAACTCTGTAATTGTGGTAAAACTCTAGAAATAGGCAATTAGAGTTTCCAGAAATGATTATATACTTGTAAGAAACGCTTGAAATAAAAGTAAATGGATTCTTACTACATTTCCTGCCGTTTTTTCATCCCAGACATTACCAGTGGAAAGCTGGTAAATGACCAGAAAACTGATAATATTTACAACTCCGGACACTTTAGGAAGCGTTTTCACTTGAATTTGCTTTCAAATGTTAGGAATTCATGTTTATACACCTCAAAATTTCTGTAGAAAGACTGTAAGTAAGGACTTCACTGCTAATGTTTACAATTGAGGCCGAACTTCTGGGGCGTCTTTTGTGTGAATCAGTTAAAATCCTTAAGGTTCCAGTACTTACTTGTTACAAAACTCTCTAATTGTGGTAAAACTCTTAAAATACGCAATTAGAGTTTCCAGAAATGATTTTAAACTTATAAGAAACACTTCAAATAAAAGTGAATGGATTCATACTACATTTCCTGCCGTTTTTTAATCCCAGACATTACCAGTGGAAAGATGGTAAATGACCAGAAAACTGATAATATTTACAACTCCGGACACTTTAGGGCGCGTTTTCACTTGAATTTGCTTTCAAATGTTAGGAATTCATGTGTATACAGCTCAAAATTTCTGTAGAAAGACTGTAAGGAATGACTATACTGCCTATGTTTACAGTTGAGGCCGAACTTCTCTGGCGTCTTTTGTGTGAATCAGTTAAAATCCTTACGGTTCCAGTACTTACGTGTTACAAAACTCTCTAATTGTGGTAAAACTCTTAAAATACGCAATTAGAGTTTCCAGAAATGATTATATACTTGTAAGAAACGCTTCAAATAAAAGTAAATGGATTCTTACTACATTTCCTGCCGGTTTTTAATCCCAGACATTACCAGTGGAAAGCTGGTAAATGACCGGAAAACTGATAATATTTAAAATTGCGGACACTTTAGGGAGCGTTTTCAATAGAATTTGCTTTCAAATGTTAGGAATTCATGTCTATACACCTCAAAATTTCTGTAGAAAGACTGTAAGTAAGGACTTCACTGCTAATGTTTACAATTGAGGCCGAACTTCTGGGGCGTCTTTTGTGTGAATCAGTTAAAATCCTTAAGGTTCCAGTACTTACGTGTTACAAAACTCTCTAATTGTGGTAAAACTCTTAAAATACGCAATTAGAGTTTCCAGAAATGATTATATACTTGTAAGAAATGCTTCAAATAAAAGTAAATGGATTCTTACTACATTTCCTGCCGGTTTTTAATCCCAGACTTTACCAGTGGAAAGCTGGTAAATGACCAGAAAACTGATAATATTTACAAATCCGGACACTTTAGGGAGAGTTTTCACTTGATTTTGCTTTCAAATGTTAGGAATTCATATTTATACACCTCAAAATTTCTGTAGAAAGACTGTAAGTAAGGACTTCACTGCTAATGTTTACAATTGAGGCCGAACTTCTCTGGCGTCTTTTGTGTGAATCAGTTAAAATCCTTATGGTTCCAGTACTTACGTGTTACAAAACTCTCTAATTGTGGTAAAACTCTGAAAATACGCAATTAGAGTTTCCAGAAATGATTATATACTTGTAAGGAACGCTTCAAATAAAAGTAAATGGATTCTTACTACATTTCCTGCCGGTTTTTAATCCCAGACATTACCAGTGGAAAGCTGGTAAATGACCGGAAAACTGATAATATTTACAACTCCGGACACTTTAGGGAGCGTTTTCACTTGATTTTTCTTTCAAATGTTAGGAATTCATGTTTATACAGCTCAAAATTTCTGTAGAAAGACTGTAAGTAAGGACTTCACTGCTTATGTTTACAATTGAGGCCGAACTTCTCTGGCGTCTTATGTGTGAATCAGTTAAAATCCTTATGGTTCCAGTACTTACTTGTTACAAAACTCTTTAATTGTGGTAAAACTCTTAAAATACGCAATTAGAGTTTCCAGAAATGATTATAAACTTGTAAGAAACCCTTGAAATAAAAGTAAATGGATTCTTACTACATTTCCTGCCATTTTTTAATCCCAGACATTACCAGTGGAAAGCTGGTAAATGACCAGAAAACTGATAATATTTACAACTCCGGACACTTTAGGGAGCGTTTTCACTTGAATTTGCTTTCAAATGTTAGGAATTCATGTTTATACAGCTCAAAATTTCTGTAGAAGTTGTGTAAGGAATGACTATACTGCCTATGTTTACAATTGAGGCCCAACTTCTCTGGCGTCTTTTGTGTGAATCAGTTAAAATCCTTACTGTTCCAGTACTTACTTGTTACAAAACTCTGTAATTGTGGTAAAACTCTAGAAATAGGCAATTAGAGTTTCCAGAAATGATTATATACTTGTAAGAAACGCTTGAAATAAAAGTAAATGGATTCTTACTACATTTCCTGCCGTTTTTTCATCCCAGACATTACCAGTGGAAAGCTGGTAAATGACCAGAAAACTGATAATATTTACAACTCCGGACACTTTAGGAAGCGTTTTCACTTGAATTTGCTTTCAAATGTTAGGAATTCATGTTTATACACCTCAAAATTTCTGTAGAAAGACTGTAAGTAAGGACTTCACTGCTAATGTTTACAATTGAGGCCGAACTTCTGGGGCGTCTTTTGTGTGAATCAGTTAAAATCCTTAAGGTTCCAGTACTTACTTGTTACAAAACTCTCTAATTGTGGTAAAACTCTTAAAATACGCAATTAGAGTTTCCAGAAATGATTTTAAACTTATAAGAAACACTTCAAATAAAAGTGAATGGATTCATACTACATTTCCTGCCGTTTTTTAATCCCAGACATTACCAGTGGAAAGATGGTAAATGACCAGAAAACTGATAATATTTACAACTCCGGACACTTTAGGGCGCGTTTTCACTTGAATTTGCTTTCAAATGTTAGGAATTCATGTGTATACAGCTCAAAATTTCTGTAGAAAGACTGTAAGGAATGACTATACTGCCTATGTTTACAGTTGAGGCCGAACTTCTCTGGCGTCTTTTGTGTGAATCAGTTAAAATCCTTACGGTTCCAGTACTTACGTGTTACAAAACTCTCTAATTGTGGTAAAACTCTTAAAATACGCAATTAGAGTTTCCAGAAATGATTATATACTTGTAAGAAACGCTTCAAATAAAAGTAAATGGATTCTTACTACATTTCCTGCCGGTTTTTAATCCCAGACATTACCAGTGGAAAGCTGGTAAATGACCGGAAAACTGATAATATTTAAAATTGCGGACACTTTAGGGAGCGTTTTCAATAGAATTTGCTTTCAAATGTTAGGAATTCATGTCTATACACCTCAAAATTTCTGTAGAAAGACTGTAAGTAAGGACTTCACTGCTAATGTTTACAATTGAGGCCGAACTTCTGGGGCGTCTTTTGTGTGAATCAGTTAAAATCCTTAAGGTTCCAGTACTTACGTGTTACAAAACTCTCTAATTGTGGTAAAACTCTTAAAATACGCAATTAGAGTTTCCAGAAATGATTATATACTTGTAAGAAATGCTTCAAATAAAAGTAAATGGATTCTTACTACATTTCCTGCCGGTTTTTAATCCCAGACTTTACCAGTGGAAAGCTGGTAAATGACCAGAAAACTGATAATATTTACAAATCCGGACACTTTAGGGAGCGTTTTCACTTGATTTTGCTTTCAAATGTTAGGAATTCATATTTATACACCTCAAAATTTCTGTAGAAAGACTGTAAGTAAGGACTTCACTGCTAATGTTTACAATTGAGGCCGAACTTCTCTGGCGTCTTTTGTGTGAATCAGTTAAAATCCTTATGGTTCCAGTACTTACGTGTTACAAAACTCTCTAATTGTGGTAAAACTCTGAAAATACGCAATTAGAGTTTCCAGAAATGATTATATACTTCTAAGGAACGCTTCAAATAAAAGTAAATGGATTCTTACTACATTTCCTGCCGGTTTTTAATCCCAGACATTACCAGTGGAAAGCTGGTAAATGACCGGAAAACTGATAATATTTACAAATCCGGACACTTTAGGGAGCGTTTTCACTTGATTTTTCTTTCAAATGTTAGGAATTCATGTTTATACAGCTCAAAATTTCTGTAGAAAGACTGTAAGTAAGGACTTCACTGCTTATGTTTACAATTGAGGCCGAACTTCTCTGGCGTCTTATGTGTGAATCAGTTAAAATCCTTATGGTTCCAGTACTTACTTGTTACAAAACTCTTTAATTGTGGTAAAACTCTTAAAATACGCAATTAGAGTTTCCAGAAATGATTATAAACTTGTAAGAAACCCTTGAAATAAAAGTAAATGGATTCTTACTACATTTCCTGCCATTTTTTAATCCCAGACATTACCAGTGGAAAGCTGGTAAATGACCAGAAAACTGATAATATTTACAACTCCGGACACTTTAGGGAGCGTTTTCACTTGAATTTGCTTTCAAATGTTAGGAATTCATGTTTATACAGCTCAAAATTTCTGTAGAAGTTGTGTAAGGAATGACTATACTGCCTATGTTTACAATTGAGGCCTAAGTTCTCTGGCGTCTTTTGTGTGAATCAGTTAAAATCCTTAGTGTTCCAGTACTTACTTGTTACAAAACTCTGTAATTGTGGTAAAACTCTTGAAATAGGCAATTAGAGTTTCCAGAAATGATTATATACTTGTAAGAAACGCTTGAAATAAAAGTAAATGGATTCTTACTACATTTCCTGCCGTTTTTTCATCCCAGACATTACCAGTGGAAAGCTGGTAAATGACCAGAAAACTGATAATATTTACAACTCCGGACACTTTAGGAAGCGTTTTCACTTGAATTTGCTTTCAAATGTTAGGAATTCATGTTTATACACCTCAAAATTTCTGTAGAAAGACTGTAAGTAAGGACTTCACTGCTAATGTTTACAATTGAGGCCGAACTTCTCTGGCGTCTTTTGTGTGAATCAGTTAAAATCCTTACGGTTCCAGTACTTACTTGTTACAAAACTCTCTAATTGTGGTAAAACTCTTAAAATCCGCAATTAGAGTTTCCAGAAATGATTATATACTTGTAAGAAACGCTTCAAATAAAAGTAAATGGATTCTTACTACATTTCCTGCCGGTTTTTAATCCCAGACATTACCAGTGGAAAGCTGGTAAATGACCGGAAAACTGATAATATTTAAAATTGCGGACACTTTAGGGAGCGTTTTCAATAGAATTTGCTTTCAAATTTAGGAATTCATGTTTATACACCTCAAAATTTCTGTAGAAAGACTGTAAGTAAGGACTTCACTGCTAATGTTTACAATTGAGGCCGAACTTCTCGGGCGTCTTTTGTGTGAATCAGTTAAAATCCTTAAGGTTCCAGTACTTACTTGTTACAAAACTCTCTAATTGTGGTAAAACTCTTAAAATACGCAATTAGAGTTTCCAGAAATGATTTTAAACTTATAAGAAACACTTCAAATAAAAGTGAATGGATTCATACTACATTTCCTGCCGTTTTTTAATCCCAGACATTACCAGTGGAAAGATGGTAAATGACCAGAAAACTGATAATATTTACAACTCCGGACACTTTAGGAAGCGTTTTCACTTGAATTTGCTTTCAAATGTTAGGAATTCATGTTTATACACCTCAAAATTTCTGTAGAAAGACTGTAAGTAAGGACTTCACTGCTAATGTTTACAATTGAGGCCGAACATCTCTGGCCTCTTTTGTGTGAATCAGTTAAAATCCTTACGGTTCCAGTACTTACTTGTTACAAAACTCTCTAATTGTGGTAAAACTCTTAAAATCCGCAATTAGAGTTTCCAGAAATGATTATATACTTGTAAGAAACGCTTCAAATAAAATAAATGGATTCTTACTACATTTCCTGCTGTTTTTCAATGCCAGACATTACCAGTGGAAAGGTGGTAAATGACCAGAAAACTGATAATATTTACAAATCCGCACACTTTAGGGAGAGTTATCACTTGATTTTGCTTTCAAATGTTAGGAATTCATGTTTATACAGCTCAAAATTTCTGTAGAAAGACTGTAAGTAAGGACTTCACTGCTAATGTTTACAATTGAGGCTGAACTTCTCTGGCGTCTTTTGTGTGTATCAGTTAAAATCCTTAAGGTTCCAGTACTTACTTGTTACAAAACTCTCTAATTGTGGTAAAACTCTTAAAATACGCAATTAGAGTTTCCAGAAATGATTTTAAACTCATAAGAAACACTTCAAATAAAAGTGAATGGATTCATACTACATTTCCTGCCGTTTTTTAATCCCAGACATTACCAGTGGAAAGATGGTAAATGACCAGAAAACTGATAATATTTACAACTCCGGACACTTTAGGGCGCGTTTTCACTTGAATTTGCTTTCAAATGATAGGAATTCATGTTTATACAGCTCAAAATTTCTGTAGAAAGACTGTAAGGAATGACTATACTGCCTATGTTTACAGTTGAGGCCGAACTTCTCTGGCGTCTTTTGTGTGAATCAGTTAAAATCCTTACGGTTCCAGTACTTACGTGTTACAAAACTCTCTAATTGTGGTAAAACTCTTAAAATACGCAATTAGAGTTTCCAGAAATGATTATATACTTGTAAGAAACGCTTCAAATAAAAGTAAATGGATTCTTACTACATTTCCTGCCGGTTTTTAATCCCAGACTTTACCAGTGGAAAGCTGGTAAATGACCAGAAAACTGATAATATTTACAAATCCGGACACTTTAGGGAGCTTTTTCACTTGATTTTGCTTTCAAATGTTAGGAATTCATATTTATACACCTCAAAATTTCTGTAGAAAGACTGTAAGTAAGGACTTCACTGCTAATGTTTACAATTAAGGCCGAACTTCTCTGGCGTCTTTTGTGTGAATCAGTTAAAATCCTTACGGTTCCAGTACTTACGTGTTACAAAACTCTCTAATTGTGGTAAAACTCTGAAAATACGCAATTAGAGTTTCCAGAAATGATTATATACTTGTAAGAAACGCTTCAAATAAAAGTAAATGGATTCTTACTACATTTCCTGCCGGTTTTTAATCTCAGACATTACCAGTGGAAAGCTGGTAAATGACCGGAGAACTGATAATATTTAAAATTGCGGACACTTTAGGGAGCCTTTTCAATAGAATTTGCTTTCAAATGTTAGGAATTCATGTCTATACACCTCAAAATTTCTGTAGAAAGGCTGTAAGTAAGGACTTCACTGCTTATGTTTACAATTGAGGCCGAACTTCTCTGGCGTCTTATGTGTGAATCAGTTAAAATCCTTATGGTTCCAGTACTTACTTGTTACAAACCTCTTTAATTGTGGTAAAACTCTTAAAATACGCAATTAGAGTTTCCAGAAATGATTATAAACTTGTAAGAAACCCTTGAAATAAAAGTAAATGGATTCTTACTACATATCCTGCCATTTTTTAATCCCAGACATTACCAGTGGAAAGCTGGTAAATGACCAGAAAACTGATAATATTTACAACTCCGGACACTTTAGGGAGCGTTTTCACTTGAATTTGCTTTCAAATGTTAGGAATTCATGTTTATACAGCTCAAAATTTCTGTAGAAGTTGTGTAAGGAATGACTATACTGCCTATGTTTACAATTGAGGCCCAACTTCTCTGGCGTCTTTTGTGTGAATCAGTTAAAATCCTTACTGTTCCAGTACTTACTTGTTACAAAACTCTGTAATTGTGGTAAAACTCTTGAAATAGGCAATTAGAGTTTCCAGAAATGATTATATACTTGTAAGAAACGCTTGAAATAAAAGTAAATGGATTCTTACTACATTTCCTGCCGTTTTTTCATCCCAGACATTACCAGTGGAAAGCTGGTAAATGACCAGAAAACTGATAATATTTACAACTCCGGACACTTTAGGAAGCGTTTTCACTTGAATTTGCTTTCAAATGTTAGGAATTCATGTTTATACACCTCAAAATTTCTGTAGAAAGACTGTAAGTAATGACTTCACTGCTAATGTTTACAATTGAGGCCGAACTTCTCTGGCGTCTTTTGTGTGAATCAGTTAAAATCCTTACGGTTCCAGTACTTACTTGTTACAAAACTCTCTAATTGTGGTAAAACTCTTAAAATCCGCAATTAGAGTTTCCAGAAATGATTATATACTTGTAAGAAACGCTTCAAATAAAAGTAAATGGATTCTTACTACATTTCCTGCTGTTTTTCAATCCCAGACATTACCAGTGGAAATCTGGTAAATGACCAGAAAACTGATAATATTTACAAATCCGGACACTTTAGGGAGAGTTTTCACTTGATTTTGCTTTCAAATGTTAGGAATTCATGTTTATACAGCTCAAAATTTCTGTAGAAAGACTGTAAGTAAGGACTTCACTGCTAATGTTTACAATTGAGGCCGAACTTCTCTGGCGTCTTTTGTGTGAATCAGTTAAAATCCTTAAGGTTCCAGTACTTACTTGTTACAAAACTCTCTAATTGTGGTAAAACTCTTAAAATACGCAATTAGAGTTTCCAGAAATGATTATATACTTGTAAGAAACGCTTCAAATAAAAGTAAATGGATTCTTACTACATTTCCTGCCGGTTTTTAATCCCAGACATTACCAGTGGAAAGCTGGTAAATGACCGGAAAACTGATAATATTTAAAATTCCGGACACTTTAGGGAGCGTTTTCAATAGAATTTGCTTTCAAATTTAGGTATTCATGTTTATACACCTCAAAATTTCTGTAGAAAGACTGTAAGTAAGGACTTCAGTGCTAATGTTTACAATTGAGGCCGAACTTCTCGGGCGTCTTTTGTGTGAATCAGTTAAAATCCTTAAGATTCCAGTACTTACTTGTTACAAAACTCTCTAATTGTGGTAAAACTCTTAAAATACGCAATTAGAGTTTCCAGAAATGATTTTAAACTCATAAGAAACACTTCAAATAAAAGTGAATGGATTCATACTACATTTCCTGCCGTTTTTTAATCCCAGACATTACCAGAAGAAAGATGGTAAATGACCAGAAAACTGATAATATTTACAACTCCGGACACTTTAGGGCGCGTTTTCACTTGAATTTGCTTTCAAATGTTAGGAATTCATGTTTATACAGCTCAAAATTTCTGTAGAAAGACTGTTAGGAATGACTATACTGCCTATGTTTACAGTTGAGGCCGAACTTCTCTGGCGTCTTTTGTGTGAATCAGTTGAAATCCTTACGGTTCCAGTACTTACGTGTTACAAAACTCTCTAAATGTGGTAAAACTATTAAAATACGCAATTAGAGTTTCCAGAAATGATTATATACTTGTAAGAAACGCTTCAAATAAAAGTAAATGGATTCGTACTACATTTCCTGCCGTTTTTTAATCCCAGACATTACCAGTGGAAAGCTGGTAAATGACCAGAAAACTATAATATTTACAACTCCGGACACTTTAGGGAGCGTTTTCACTTGAATTTGCTTTCAAATGTTAGGAATTCATGTTTATACAGCTCAAAATTTCTGTAGAAGTTGTGTAAGGAATGACTATACTGCCTATGTTTACAATTGAGGCCCAACTTCTCTGGCGTCTTTTGTGTGAATCAGTTAAAATCCTTACTGTTCCAGTACTTACTTGTTACAAAACTCTGTAATTGTGGTAAAACTCTTGAAATAGGCAATTAGAGTTTCCAGAAATGATTATATACTTGTAAGAAACGCTTCAAATAAAAGTAAATGGATTCTTACTACATTTCCTGCCGTTTTTTCATCCCAGACATTACCAGTGGAAAGCTGGTAAATGACCAGAAAACTGATAATATTTACAACTCTGGACACTTTAGGAAGCGTTTTCACTTGAATTTGCTTTCAAATGTTAAGAATTCATGTTTATACACCTCAAAATTTCTGTAGCAAGACTGTAAGTAAGGACTTCCCTGCTAATGTTTACAATTGAGGCCGAACTTCTCTGGCGTCTTTTGTGTGAATCAGTTAAAATCCTTACGGTTCCAGTACTTACTTGTTACAAAACTCTCTAATTGTGGTAAAACTCTTAAAATCCGCAATTAGAGTTTCCAGAAATGATTATATACTTGTAAGAAACGCTTCAAATAAAAGTAAATGGATTCTTACTACATTTCCTGCTGTTTTTCAATCCCAGACATTACCAGTGGAAATCTGGTAAATGACCAGAAAACTGATAATATTTACAAATCCGGACACTTTAGGGAGCGTTTTCACTTGATTTTGCTTTCAAATGTTAGGAATTCATATTTATACACCTCAAAATTTCTGTAGAAAGACTGTAAGTAAGGACTTCACTGCTAATGTTTACAATTAAGGCCGAACTTCTCTGGCGTCTTTTGTGTGAATCAGTTAAAATCCTTACGGTTCCAGTACTTACGTGTTACAAAACTCTCTAATTGTGGTAAAACTCTGAAAATACGCAATTAGAGTTTCCAGAAATGATTATATACTTGTAAGAAACGCTTCAAATAAAAGTAAATGGATTCTTACTACATTTCCTGCCGGTTTTTAATCCCAGACATTCCCAGTGGAAAGCTGGTAAATGACCGGAAAACTGATAATATTTAAAATTGCGGACACTTTAGGGAGCCTTTTCAATAGAATTTGCTTTCAAATGTTAGGAATTCATGTCTATACACCTCAAAATTTCTGTAGAAAGGCTGTAAGTAAGGACTTCACTGCTTATGTTTACAATTGAGGCCGAACTTCTCTGGCGTCTTATGTGTGAATCAGTTAAAATCCTTATGGTTCCAGTACTTACTTGTTACAAACCTCTTTAATTGTGGTAAAACTCTTAAAATACGCAATAAGAGTTTCCAGAAATGATTATAAACTTGTAAGAAACCCTTGAAATAAAAGTAAATGGATTCTTACTACATATCCTGGCATTTTTTAATCCCAGACATTACCAGTGGAAAGCTGGTAAATGACCAGAAAACTGATAATATTTACAACTCCGGACACTTTAGGGAGCGTTTTCACTTGAATTTGCTTTCAAATGTTAGGAATTCATGTTTATACAGCTCAAAATTTCTGTAGAAGTTGTGTAAGGAATGACTATACTGCCTATGTTTACAATTGAGGCCCAACTTCTCTGGCGTCTTTTGTGTGAATCAGTTAAAATCCTTACTGTTCCAGTACTTACTTGTTACAAAACTCTGTAATTGTGGTAAAACTCTTGAAATAGGCAATTAGAGTTTCCAGAAATGATTATATACTTGTAAGAAACGCTTGAAATAAAAGTAAATGGATTCTTACTACATTTCCTGCCGTTTTTTCATCCCAGACATTACCAGTGGAAAGCTGGTAAATGACCAGAAAACTGATAATATTTACAACTCCGGACACTTTAGGAAGCGTTTTCACTTGAATTTGCTTTCAAATGTTAGGAATTCATGTTTATACACCTCAAAATTTCTGTAGAAAGACTGTAAGTAATGACTTCACTGCTAATGTTTACAATTGAGGCCGAACTTCTCTGGCGTCTTTTGTGTGAATCAGTTAAAATCCTTACGGTTCCAGTACTTACTTGTTACAAAACTCTCTAATTGTGGTAAAACTCTTAAAATCCGCAATTAGAGTTTCCAGAAATGATTATATACTTGTAAGAAACGCTTGAAATAAAAGTAAATGGATTCTTACTACATTTCCTGCCGTTTTTTCATCCCAGACATTACCAGTGGAAAGCTGGTAAATGACCAGAAAACTGATAATATTTACAACTCCGGACACTTTAGGAAGCGTTTTCACTTGAATTTGCTTTCAAATGTTAGGAATTCATGTTTATACACCTCAAAATTTCTGTAGAAAGACTGTAAGTAATGACTTCACTGCTAATGTTTACAATTGAGGCCGAACTTCTCTGGCGTCTTTTGTGTGAATCAGTTAAAATCCTTACGGTTCCAGTACTTACTTGTTACAAAACTCTCTAATTGTGGTAAAACTCTTAAAATCCGCAATTAGAGTTTCCAGAAATGATTATATACTTGTAAGAAACGCTTCAAATAAAAGTAAATGGATTCTTACTACATTTCCTGCTGTTTTTCAATCCCAGACATTACCAGTGGAAATCTGGTAAATGACCAGAAAACTGATAATATTTACAAATCCGGACACTTTAGGGAGAGTTTTCACTTGATTTTGCTTTCAAATGTTAGGAATTCATGTTTATACAGCTCAAAATTTCTGTAGAAAGACTGTAAGTAAGGACTTCACTGCTAATGTTTACAATTGAGGCCGAACTTCTCTGGCGTCTTTTGTGTGAATCAGTTAAAATCCTTAAGGTTCCAGTACTTACTTGTTACAAAACTCTCTAATTGTGGTAAAACTCTTAAAATACGCAATTAGAGTTTCCAGAAATGATTATATACTTGTAAGAAACGCTTCAAATAAAAGTAAATGGATTCTTACTACATTTCCTGCCGGTTTTTAATCCCAGACATTACCAGTGGAAAGCTGGTAAATGACCGGAAAACTGATAATATTTAAAATTCCGGACACTTTAGGGAGCGTTTTCAATAGAATTTGCTTTCAAATTTAGGTATTCATGTTTATACACCTCAAAATTTCTGTAGAAAGACTGTAAGTAAGGACTTCAGTGCTAATGTTTACAATTGAGGCCGAACTTCTCGGGCGTCTTTTGTGTGAATCAGTTAAAATCCTTAAGATTCCAGTACTTACTTGTTACAAAACTCTCTAATTGTGGTAAAACTCTTAAAATACGCAATTAGAGTTTCCAGAAATGATTTTAAACTCATAAGAAACACTTCAAATAAAAGTGAATGGATTCATACTACATTTCCTGCCGTTTTTTAATCCCAGACATTACCAGAAGAAAGATGGTAAATGACCAGAAAACTGATAATATTTACAACTCCGGACACTTTAGGGCGCGTTTTCACTTGAATTTGCTTTCAAATGTTAGGAATTCATGTTTATACAGCTCAAAATTTCTGTAGAAAGACTGTTAGGAATGACTATACTGCCTATGTTTACAGTTGAGGCCGAACTTCTCTGGCGTCTTTTGTGTGAATCAGTTGAAATCCTTACGGTTCCAGTACTTACGTGTTACAAAACTCTCTAAATGTGGTAAAACTATTAAAATACGCAATTAGAGTTTCCAGAAATGATTATATACTTGTAAGAAACGCTTCAAATAAAAGTAAATGGATTCGTACTACATTTCCTGCCGTTTTTTAATCCCAGACATTACCAGTGGAAAGCTGGTAAATGACCAGAAAACTATAATATTTACAACTCCGGACACTTTAGGGAGCGTTTTCACTTGAATTTGCTTTCAAATGTTAGGAATTCATGTTTATACAGCTCAAAATTTCTGTAGAAGTTGTGTAAGGAATGACTATACTGCCTATGTTTACAATTGAGGCCCAACTTCTCTGGCGTCTTTTGTGTGAATCAGTTAAAATCCTTACTGTTCCAGTACTTACTTGTTACAAAACTCTGTAATTGTGGTAAAACTCTTGAAATAGGCAATTAGAGTTTCCAGAAATGATTATATACTTGTAAGAAACGCTTCAAATAAAAGTAAATGGATTCTTACTACATTTCCTGCCGTTTTTTCATCCCAGACATTACCAGTGGAAAGCTGGTAAATGACCAGAAAACTGATAATATTTACAACTCTGGACACTTTAGGAAGCGTTTTCACTTGAATTTGCTTTCAAATGTTAAGAATTCATGTTTATACACCTCAAAATTTCTGTAGCAAGACTGTAAGTAAGGACTTCCCTGCTAATGTTTACAATTGAGGCCGAACTTCTCTGGCGTCTTTTGTGTGAATCAGTTAAAATCCTTACGGTTCCAGTACTTACTTGTTACAAAACTCTCTAATTGTGGTAAAACTCTTAAAATCCGCAATTAGAGTTTCCAGAAATGATTATATACTTGTAAGAAACGCTTCAAATAAAAGTAAATGGATTCTTACTACATTTCCTGCTGTTTTTCAATCCCAGACATTACCAGTGGAAATCTGGTAAATGACCAGAAAACTGATAATATTTACAAATCCGGACACTTTAGGGAGCGTTTTCACTTGATTTTGCTTTCAAATGTTAGGAATTCATATTTATACACCTCAAAATTTCTGTAGAAAGACTGTAAGTAAGGACTTCACTGCTAATGTTTACAATTAAGGCCGAACTTCTCTGGCGTCTTTTGTGTGAATCAGTTAAAATCCTTACGGTTCCAGTACTTACGTGTTACAAAACTCTCTAATTGTGGTAAAACTCTGAAAATACGCAATTAGAGTTTCCAGAAATGATTATATACTTGTAAGAAACGCTTCAAATAAAAGTAAATGGATTCTTACTACATTTCCTGCCGGTTTTTAATCCCAGACATTCCCAGTGGAAAGCTGGTAAATGACCGGAAAACTGATAATATTTAAAATTGCGGACACTTTAGGGAGCCTTTTCAATAGAATTTGCTTTCAAATGTTAGGAATTCATGTCTATACACCTCAAAATTTCTGTAGAAAGGCTGTAAGTAAGGACTTCACTGCTTATGTTTACAATTGAGGCCGAACTTCTCTGGCGTCTTATGTGTGAATCAGTTAAAATCCTTATGGTTCCAGTACTTACTTGTTACAAACCTCTTTAATTGTGGTAAAACTCTTAAAATACGCAATAAGAGTTTCCAGAAATGATTATAAACTTGTAAGAAACCCTTGAAATAAAAGTAAATGGATTCTTACTACATATCCTGGCATTTTTTAATCCCAGACATTACCAGTGGAAAGCTGGTAAATGACCAGAAAACTGATAATATTTACAACTCCGGACACTTTAGGGAGCGTTTTCACTTGAATTTGCTTTCAAATGTTAGGAATTCATGTTTATACAGCTCAAAATTTCTGTAGAAGTTGTGTAAGGAATGACTATACTGCCTATGTTTACAATTGAGGCCCAACTTCTCTGGCGTCTTTTGTGTGAATCAGTTAAAATCCTTACTGTTCCAGTACTTACTTGTTACAAAACTCTGTAATTGTGGTAAAACTCTTGAAATAGGCAATTAGAGTTTCCAGAAATGATTATATACTTGTAAGAAACGCTTGAAATAAAAGTAAATGGATTCTTACTACATTTCCTGCCGTTTTTTCATCCCAGACATTACCAGTGGAAAGCTGGTAAATGACCAGAAAACTGATAATATTTACAACTCCGGACACTTTAGGAAGCGTTTTCACTTGAATTTGCTTTCAAATGTTAGGAATTCATGTTTATACACCTCAAAATTTCTGTAGAAAGACTGTAAGTAATGACTTCACTGCTAATGTTTACAATTGAGGCCGAACTTCTCTGGCGTCTTTTGTGTGAATCAGTTAAAATCCTTACGGTTCCAGTACTTACTTGTTACAAAACTCTCTAATTGTGGTAAAACTCTTAAAATCCGCAATTAGAGTTTCCAGAAATGATTATATACTTGTAAGAAACGCTTGAAATAAAAGTAAATGGATTCTTACTACATTTCCTGCCGTTTTTTCATCCCAGACATTACCAGTGGAAAGCTGGTAAATGACCAGAAAACTGATAATATTTACAACTCCGGACACTTTAGGAAGCGTTTTCACTTGAATTTGCTTTCAAATGTTAGGAATTCATGTTTATACACCTCAAAATTTCTGTAGAAAGACTGTAAGTAATGACTTCACTGCTAATGTTTACAATTGAGGCCGAACTTCTCTGGCGTCTTTTGTGTGAATCAGTTAAAATCCTTACGGTTCCAGTACTTACTTGTTACAAAACTCTCTAATTGTGGTAAAACTCTTAAAATCCGCAATTAGAGTTTCCAGAAATGATTATATACTTGTAAGAAACGCTTCAAATAAAAGTAAATGGATTCTTACTACATTTCCTGCTGTTTTTCAATCCCAGACATTACCAGTGGAAATCTGGTAAATGACCAGAAAACTGATAATATTTACAAATCCGGACACTTTAGGGAGAGTTTTCACTTGATTTTGCTTTCAAATGTTAGGAATTCATGTTTATACAGCTCAAAATTTCTGTAGAAAGACTGTAAGTAAGGACTTCACTGCTAATGTTTACAATTGAGGCCGAACTTCTCTGGCGTCTTTTGTGTGAATCAGTTAAAATCCTTAAGGTTCCAGTACTTACTTGTTACAAAACTCTCTAATTGTGGTAAAACTCTTAAAATACGCAATTAGAGTTTCCAGAAATGATTATATACTTGTAAGAAACGCTTCAAATAAAAGTAAATGGATTCTTACTACATTTCCTGCCGGTTTTTAATCCCAGACATTACCAGTGGAAAGCTGGTAAATGACCGGAAAACTGATAATATTTAAAATTCCGGACACTTTAGGGAGCGTTTTCAATAGAATTTGCTTTCAAATTTAGGTATTCATGTTTATACACCTCAAAATTTCTGTAGAAAGACTGTAAGTAAGGACTTCAGTGCTAATGTTTACAATTGAGGCCGAACTTCTCGGGCGTCTTTTGTGTGAATCAGTTAAAATCCTTAAGATTCCAGTACTTACTTGTTACAAAACTCTCTAATTGTGGTAAAACTCTTAAAATACGCAATTAGAGTTTCCAGAAATGATTTTAAACTCATAAGAAACACTTCAAATAAAAGTGAATGGATTCATACTACATTTCCTGCCGTTTTTTAATCCCAGACATTACCAGAAGAAAGATGGTAAATGACCAGAAAACTGATAATATTTACAACTCCGGACACTTTAGGGCGCGTTTTCACTTGAATTTGCTTTCAAATGTTAGGAATTCATGTTTATACAGCTCAAAATTTCTGTAGAAAGACTGTTAGGAATGACTATACTGCCTATGTTTACAGTTGAGGCCGAACTTCTCTGGCGTCTTTTGTGTGAATCAGTTGAAATCCTTACGGTTCCAGTACTTACGTGTTACAAAACTCTCTAAATGTGGTAAAACTATTAAAATACGCAATTAGAGTTTCCAGAAATGATTATATACTTGTAAGGAACGCTTCAAATAAAAGTAAATGGATTCGTACTACATTTCCTGCCGTTTTTTAATCCCAGACATTACCAGTGGAAAGCTGGTAAATGACCAGAAAACTATAATATTTACAACTCCGGACACTTTAGGGAGCGTTTTCACTTGAATTTGCTTTCAAATGTTAGGAATTCATGTTTATACAGCTCAAAATTTCTGTAGAAGTTGTGTAAGGAATGACTATACTGCCTATGTTTACAATTGAGGCCCAACTTCTCTGGCGTCTTTTGTGTGAATCAGTTAAAATCCTTACTGTTCCAGTACTTACTTGTTACAAAACTCTGTAATTGTGGTAAAACTCTTGAAATAGGCAATTAGAGTTTCCAGAAATGATTATATACTTGTAAGAAACGCTTCAAATAAAAGTAAATGGATTCTTACTACATTTCCTGCCGTTTTTTCATCCCAGACATTACCAGTGGAAAGCTGGTAAATGACCAGAAAACTGATAATATTTACAACTCTGGACACTTTAGGAAGCGTTTTCACTTGAATTTGCTTTCAAATGTTAAGAATTCATGTTTATACACCTCAAAATTTCTGTAGCAAGACTGTAAGTAAGGACTTCCCTGCTAATGTTTACAATTGAGGCCGAACTTCTCTGGCGTCTTTTGTGTGAATCAGTTAAAATCCTTACGGTTCCAGTACTTACTTGTTACAAAACTCTCTAATTGTGGTAAAACTCTTAAAATCCGCAATTAGAGTTTCCAGAAATGATTATATACTTGTAAGAAACGCTTCAAATAAAAGTAAATGGATTCTTACTACATTTCCTGCTGTTTTTCAATCCCAGACATTACCAGTGGAAATCTGGTAAATGACCAGAAAACTGATAATATTTACAAATCCGGACACTTTAGGGAGCGTTTTCACTTGATTTTGCTTTCAAATGTTAGGAATTCATATTTATACACCTCAAAATTTCTGTAGAAAGACTGTAAGTAAGGACTTCACTGCTAATGTTTACAATTAAGGCCGAACTTCTCTGGCGTCTTTTGTGTGAATCAGTTAAAATCCTTAAGGTTCCAGTACTTACGTGTTACAAAACTCTCTAATTGTGGTAAAACTCTGAAAATACGCAATTAGAGTTTCCAGAAATGATTATATACTTGTAAGAAACGCTTCAAATAAAAGTAAATGGATTCTTACTACATTTCCTGCCGGTTTTTAATCCCAGACATTCCCAGTGGAAAGCTGGTAAATGACCGGAAAACTGATAATATTTAAAATTGCGGACACTTTAGGGAGCCTTTTCAATAGAATTTGCTTTCAAATGTTAGGAATTCATGTCTATACACCTCAAAATTTCTGTAGAAAGGCTGTAAGTAAGGACTTCACTGCTTATGTTTACAATTGAGGCCGAACTTCTCTGGCGTCTTATGTGTGAATCAGTTAAAATCCTTATGGTTCCAGTACTTACTTGTTACAAACCTCTTTAATTGTGGTAAAACTCTTAAAATACGCAATTAGAGTTTCCAGAAATGATTATAAACTTGTAAGAAACCCTTGAAATAAAAGTAAATGGATTCTTACTACATATCCTGCCATTTTTTAATCCCAGACATTACCAGTGGAAAGCTGGTAAATGACCAGAAAACTGATAATATTTATAACTCCGGACACTTTAGGGAGCGTTTTCACTTGAATTTGCTTTCAAATGTTAGGAATTCATGTTTATACAGCTCAAAATTTCTGTAGAAGTTGTGTAAGGAATGACTATACTGCCTATGTTTACAATTGAGGCCCAACTTCTCTGGCGTCTTTTGTGTGAATCAGTTAAAATCCTTACTGTTCCAGTACTTACTTGTTACAAAACTCTGTAATTGTGGTAAAACTCTTGAAATAGGCAATTAGAGTTTCCAGAAATGATTATATACTTGTAAGAAACGCTTGAAATAAAAGTAAATGGATTCTTACTACATTTCCTGCCGTTTTTTCATCCCAGACATTACCAGTGGAAAGCTGGTAAATGACCAGAAAACTGATAATATTTACAACTCCGGACACTTTAGGAAGCGTTTTCACTTGAATTTGCTTTCAAATGTTAGGAATTCATGTTTATACACCTCAAAATTTCTGTAGAAAGACTGTAAGTAAGGACTTCACTGCTAATGTTTACAATTGAGGCCGAACTTCTCTGGCGTCTTTTGTGTGAATCAGTTAAAATCCTTACGGTTCCAGTACTTACTTGTTACAAAACTCTCTAATTGTGGTAAAACTCTTAAAATACGCAATTAGAGTTTCCAGAAATGATTATATACTTGTAAGAAACGCTTCAAATAAAAGTAAATGGATTCTTACTACATTTCCTGCTGTTTTTCAATCCCAGACATTACCAGTGGAAATCTGGTAAATGACCAGAAAACTGATAATATTTACAAATCCGGACACTTTAGGGAGAGTTTTCACTTGATTTTGCTTTCAAATGTTAGGAATTCATGTTTATACAGCTCAAAATTTCTGTAGAAAGACTGTAAGTAAGGACTTCACTGCTAATGTTTACAATTGAGGCCGAACTTCTCTGGCGTCTTTTGTGTGAATCAGTTAAAATCCTTAAGGTTCCAGTACTTACTTGTTACAAAACTCTCTAATTGTGGTAAAACTCTTAAAATACGCAATTAGAGTTTCCAGAAATGATTATATACTTGTAAGAAACGCTTCAAATAAAAGTAAATGGATTCTTACTACATTTCCTGCCGGTTTTTAATCCCAGACATTACCAGTGGAAAGCTGGTAAATGACCGGAAAACTGATAATATTTAAAATTGCGGACACTTAGGGAGCGTTTTCAATAGAATTTGCTTTCAAATTTAGGAATTCATGTTTATACACCTCAAAATTTCTGTAGAAAGACTGTAAGTAAGGACTTCAGTGCTAATGTTTACAATTGAGGCCGAACTTCTCGGGCGTCTTTTGTGTGAATCAGTTAAAATCCTTAAGATTCCAGTACTTACTTGTTACAAAACTCTCTAATTGTGGTAAAACTCTTAAAATACGCAATTAGAGTTTCCAGAAATGATTTTAAACTCATAAGAAACACTTCAAATAAAAGTGAATGGATTCATACTACATTTCCTGCCGTTTTTTAATCCCAGACATTACCAGAAGAAAGATGGTAAATGACCAGAAAACTGATAATATTTACAACTCCGGACACTTTAGGGCGCGTTTTCACTTGAATTTGCTTTCAAATGTTAGGAATTCATGTTTATACAGCTCAAAATTTCTGTAGAAAGACTGTTAGGAATGACTATACTGCCTATGTTTACAGTTGAGGCCGAACTTCTCTGGCGTCTTTTGTGTGAATCAGTTGAAATCCTTACGGTTCCAGTACTTACGTGTTACAAAACTCTCTAAATGTGGTAAAACTATTAAAATACGCAATTAGAGTTTCCAGAAATGATTATATACTTGTAAGAAACGCTTCAAATAAAAGTAAATGGATTCGTACTACATTTCTTGCCGTTTTTTAATCTTAGACATTACCAGTGGAAAGCTGGTAAATGACCAGAAAACTATAATATTTACAACTCCGGACACTTTAGGGAGCGTTTTCACTTGAATTTGCTTTCAAATGTTAGGAATTCATGTTTATACAGCTCAAAATTTCTGTAGAAGTTGTGTAAGGAATGACTATACTGCCTATGTTTACAATTGAGGCCCAACTTCTCTGGCGTCTTTTGTGTGAATCAGTTAAAATCCTTACTGTTCCAGTACTTACTTGTTACAAAACTCTCTAATTGTGGTAAAACTCTTAAAATACGCAATTAGAGTTTCCAGAAATGATTTTAAACTCATAAGAAACACTTCAAATAAAAGTGAATGGATTCATACTACATTTCCTGCCGTTTTTTAATCCCAGACATTACCAGTGGAAAGATGGTAAATGACCAGAAAACTGATAATATTTACAACTCCGGACACTTTAGGGCGCGTTTTCACTTGAATTTGCTTTCAAATGTTAGGAATTCATGTTTATACAGCTCAAAATTTCTGTAGAAAGACTGTTAGGAATGACTATACTGCCTATGTTTACAGTTGAGGCCGAACTTCTCTGGCGTCTTTTGTGTGAATCAGTTGAAATCCTTACGGTTCCAGTACTTACGTGTTACAAAACTCTCTAATTGTGGTAAAACTCTTAAAATACGCAATTAGAGTTTCCAGAAATGATTATATACTTGTAAGAAACGCTTCAAATAAAAGTAAATGGATTCTTACTACATTTCCTGCCGTTTTTTAATCCCAGACATTACCAGTGGAAAGCTGGTAAATGACCAGAAAACTGATAATATTTACAAACCCGGACACTTTCGGGAGCGTTTTCACTTGATTTTGCTTTCAAATGTTAGGAATTCATATTTATACACCTCAAAATTTCTGTAGAAAGACTGTAAGTAAGGACTTCACTGATAATGTTTACAATTGAGGCCGAACTTCTCTGGCGTCTTTTGTGTGAATCAGTTAAAATCCTTACGGTTCCAGTACTTACGTGTTACAAAACTCTCTAATTGTGGTAAAACTCTTAAAATACGCAATTAGAGTTTCCAGAAATGATTATATACTTGTAAGAAACGCTTCAAATAAAAGTAAATGGATTCTTACTACATTTCCTGCCGGTTTTTAATCCCAGACATTACCAGTGGAAAGCTGGTAAATGACCGGAGAACTGATAATATTTAAAATTGCGGACACTTTAGGGAGCGTTTTCAATAGAATTTGCTTTCAAATGTTAGGAATTCATGTCTATACACCTCAAAATTTCTGTAGAAAGGCTGTAAGTAAGGACTTCACTGCTTATGTTTACAATTGAGGCCGAACTTCTCTGGCGTCTTTTGTGTGAATCAGTTAAAATCCTTAACGTTCCAGTACTTACTTGTTACAAAACTCTTTAATTGTGGTAAAACTCTTAAAATACGCAATTAGAGTTTCCAGAAATGATTATAAACTTGTAAGAAACCCTTGAAATAAAAGTAAATGGATTCGTACTACATTTCCTGCCGTTTTTTAATCCCAGACATTACCAGTGGAAAGCTGGTAAATGACCAGAAAACTATAATATTTACAACTCCTGACACTTTAGGGAGCGTTTTCACTTGAATTTGCTTTCAAATGTTAGGAATTCATGTTTATACAGCTCAAAATTTCTGTAGAAGTTGTGTAAGGAATGACTATACTGCCTATGTTTACAATTGAGGCCCAACTTCTCTGGCGTCTTTTGTGTGAATCAGTGAAAATCCTTACGGTTCCAGTACTTACTTGTTACAAAACTCTGTAATTGTGGTAAAACTCTTAAAATAGGCAATTAGAGTTTCCAGAAATGATTATATACTTGTAAGAAACGCTTGAAATAAAAGTAAATGGATTCTTACTACATTTCCTGCTGTTTTTTCATCCCAGACATTACCAGTGGAAAGCTGGTAAATGACCAGAAAACTGATAATATTTACAACTCCGGACACTTTAGGAAGCGTTTTCACTTGAATTTGCTTTCAAATGTTAGGAATTCATGTTTATACACCTCAAAATTTCTGTAGAAAGACTGTAAGTAAGGACTTCACTGCTAATGTTTACAATTGAGGCCGAACTTCTCTGGCGTCTTTTGTGTGAATCAGTTAAAATCCTTACGGTTCCAGTACTTACTTGTTACAAAACTCTCTAATTGTGGTAAAACTCTTAAAATCCGCAATTAGAGTTTCCAGAAATGATTATATACTTGTAAGAAACGCTTCAAATAAAAGTAAATGGATTCTTACTACATTTCCTGCTGTTTTTCAATCCCAGACATTACCAGTGGAAATCTGGTAAATGACCAGAAAACTGATAATATTTACAAATCCGGACACTTTAGGGAGCGTTTTCACTTGATTTTGCTTTCAAATGTTAGGAATTCATGTTTATACAGCTCAAAATTTCTGTAGAAAGACTGTAAGTAAGGACTTCACTGCTAATGTTTACAATTGAGGCCGAACTTCTCTGGCGTCTTTTGTGTGAATCAGTTAAAATCCTTAAGGTTCCAGTACTTACTTGTTACAAAACTCTCTAATTGTGGTAAAACTCTTAAAATACGCAATTAGAGTTTCCAGAAATGATTTTAAACTCATAAGAAACACTTCAAATAAAAGTGAATGGATTCATACTACATTTCCTGCCGTTTTTTAATCCCAGACATTACCAGTGGAAAGATGGTAAATGACCAGAAAACTGATAATATTTACAACTCCGGACACTTTAGGGCGCGTTTTCACTTGAATTTGCTTTCAAATGTTAGGAATTCATGTTTATACAGCTCATAATTTCTGTAGAAAGACTGTAAGTAAGGACTTCACTGCTAATGTTTACAATTGAGGCCGAACTTCTCTGGCGTCTTTTGTGTGAATCAGTTGAAATCCTTACAGTTCCAGTACTTACGTGTTACAAAACTCTCTAATTGTGGTAAAACTCTTAAAATACGCAATTAGAGTTTCCAGAAATGATTATATACTTGTAAGAAACGCTTCAAATAAAAGTAAATGGATTCTTACTACATTTCCTGCCGGTTTTTAATCCCAGACATTACCAGTGGAAAGCTGGTAAATGACCAGAAAACTGATAATATTTACAAACACGGACACTTTCGGGAGCGTTTTCACTTGATTTTGCTTTCAAATGTTAGGAATTCATATTTATACACCTCAAAATTTCTGTAGAAAGACTGTAAGTAAGGACTTCACTGATAATGTTTACAATTGAGGCCGAACTTCTCTGGCGTCTTTTGTGTGAATCAGTTAAAATCCTTACGGTTCCAGTACTTACGTGTTACAAAACTCTCTAATTGTGGTAAAACTCTTAAAATACGCAATTAGAGTTTCCAGAAATGATTATATACTTGTAAGAAACGCTTCAAATAAAAGTAAATGGATTTTTACTACATTTCCTGCCGGTTTTTAATCCCAGACATTACCAGTGGAAAGCTGGTAAATGACCGGAAAACTGATAATATTTAAAATTGCGGACACTTTAGGGAGCGTTTTCAATAGAATTTGCTTTCAAATGTTAGGAATTCATGTCTATACACCTCAAAATTTCTGTAGAAAGGCTGTAAGTAAGGACTTCACTGCTTATGTTTACAATTGAGGCCGAACTTCTCTGGCGTCTTTTGTGTGAATCAGTTAAAATCCTTAACGTTCCAGTACTTACTTGTTACAAAACTCTTTAATTGTGGTAAAACTCTTAAAATACGCAATTAGAGTTTCCAGAAATGATTATAAACTTGTAAGAAACCCTTGAAATAAAAGTAAATGGATTCGTACTACATTTCCTGCCGTTTTTTAATCCCAGACATTACCAGTGGAAAGCTGGTAAATGACCAGAAAACTATAATATTTACAACTCCGGACACTTTAGGGAGCGTTTTCACTTGAATTTGCTTTCAAATGTTAGGAATTCATGTTTATACAGCTCAAAATTTCTGTAGAAGTTGTGTAAGGAATGACTATACTGCCTATGTTTACAATTGAGGCCCAACTTCTCTGGCGTCTTTTGTGTGAATCAGTTGAAATCCTTACGGTTCCAGTACTTACGTGTTACAAAACTCTCTAATTGTGGTAAAACTCTTAAAATACGCAATTAGAGTTTCCAGAAATGATTATATACTTGTAAGAAACGCTTCAAATAAAAGTAAATGGATTCTTACTACATTTCCTGCCGGTTTTTAATCCCAGACATTACCAGTGGAAAGCTGGTAAATGACCAGAAAACTGATAATATTTACAAACCCGGACACTTTAGGGAGCGTTTTCACTTGATTTTGCTTTCAAATGTTAGGAATTCATATTTATACACCTCAAAATTTCTGTAGAAAGACTGTAAGTAAGGACTTCACTGCTAATGTTTACAATTGAGGCCGAACTTCTCTGGCGTCTTTTGTGTGAATCAGTTAAAATCCTTACGGTTCCAGTACTTACGTGTTACAAAACTCTCTAATTGTGGTAAAACTCTTAAAATCCGCAATTAGAGTTTCCAGAAATGATTATATACTTGTAAGAAACGCTTCAAATAAAAGTAAATGGATTCTTACTACATTTCCTGCTGTTTTTCAATCCCAGACATTACCAGTGGAAATCTGGTAAATGACCAGAAAACTGATAATATTTACAAATCCGGACACTTTAGGGAGCGTTTTCACTTGATTTTGCTTTCAAATGTTAGGAATTCATGTTTATACAGCTCAAAATTTCTGTAGAAAGACTGTAAGTAAGGACTTCACTGCTAATGTTTACAATTGAGGCCGAACTTCTCTGGCGTCTTTTGTGTGAATCAGTTAAAATCCTTAAGATTCCAGTACTTACTTGTTACAAAACTCTCTAATTGTGGTAAAACTCTTAAAATACGCAATTAGAGTTTCCAGAAATGATTTTAAACTCATAAGAAACACTTCAAATAAAAGTGAATGGATTCATACTACATTTCCTGCCGTTTTTTAATCCCAGACATTACCAGTGGAAAGATGGTAAATGACCAGAAAACTGATAATATTTACAACTCCGGACACTTTAGGGCGCGTTTTCACTTGAATTTGCTTTCAAATGTTAGGAATTCATGTTTATACAGCTCAAAATTTCTGTAGAAAGACTGTTAGGAATGACTATACTGCCTATGTTTACAGTTGAGGCCGAACTTCCCTGGCGTCTTTTGTGTGAATCAGTTGAAATCCTTACGGTTCCAGTACTTACGTGTTACAAAACTCTCTAATTGTGGTAAAACTCTTAAAATACGCAATTAGAGTTTCCAGAAATGATTATATACTTGTAAGAAACGCTTCAAATAAAAGTAAATGGATTCTTACTACATTTCCTGCCGGTTTTTAATCCCAGACATTACCAGTGGAAAGCTGGTAAATGACCAGAAAACTGATAATATTTACAAACCCGGACACTTTAGGGAGCGTTTTCACTTGATTTTGCTTTCAAATGTTAGGAATTCATATTTATACACCTCAAAATTTCTGTAGAAAGACTGTAAGTAAGGACTTCACTGCTAATGTTTACAATTGAGGCCGAACTTCTCTGGCGTCTTTTGTGTGAATCAGTTAAAATCCTTACGGTTCCAGTACTTACGTGTTACAAAACTCTCTAATTGTGGTAAAACTCTTAAAATACGCAATTAGAGTTTCCAGAAATGATTATATACTTGTAAGAAACGCTTCAAATAAAAGTAAATGGATTCTTACTACATTTCCTGCCGGTTTTTAATCCCAGACATTACCAGTGGAAAGCTGGTAAATGACCAGAAAACTGATAATATTTACAAATCCGGACACTTTAGGGAGCGTTTTCACTTGATTTTGCTTTCAAATGTTAGGAATTCATATTTATACACCTCAAAATTTCTGTAGAAAGACTGTAAGTAAGGACTTCACTGCTAATGTTTACAATTGAGGCCGAACTTCTCCGGCATCTTTTGTGTGAATCAGTTAAAATCCCTACGGTTCCAGTACTTACTTGTTACAAAACTCTCTAATTGTGGTAAAACTCTTAAAATCCGCAATTAGAGTTTCCAGAAATGATTATATACTTGTAAGAAACGCTTCAAATAAAAGTAAATGGATTCTTACTACATTTACTGCTGTTTTTTAATCCCAGACATTACCAGTGGAAAGCTGGTAAATGACCAGAAAACTGATAATATTTACAAATCCGGACACTTTAGGGAGCGTTTTCACTTGATTTTGCTTTCAAATGTTAGGAATTCATGTTTATACAGCTCAAAATTTCTGTAGAAAGACTGTAAGTAAGGACTTCACTGCTAATGTTTACAATTGAGGCCGACCTTCTCTGGCGTCTTTTGTGTGAATCAGTTAAAATCCTTAAGGTTCCAGTACTTACTTGTTACAAAACTCTCTAATTGTGGTAAAACTCTTAAAATACGCAATTAGAGTTTCCAGAAATGATTTTAAACTCATGAGAAACACTTCAAATAAAAGTGAATGGATTCATACTACATTTCCTGCCGTTTTTTAATCCCAGACATTACCAGTGGAAAGATGGTAAATGACCAGAAAACTGATAATATTTACAACTCCGGACACTTTAGGGCGCGTTTTCACTTGAATTTGCTTTCAAATGTTAGGAATTCATGTTTATACAGCTCAAAATTTCTGTAGAAAGACTGTTAGGAATGACTATACTGCCTATGTTTACAGTTGAGGCCGAACTTCTCTGGCGTCTTTTGTGTGAATCAGTTGAAATCCTTACGGTTCCAGTACTTACGTGTTACAAAACTCTCTAATTGTGGTAAAACTCTTAAAATACGCAATTAGAGTTTCCAGAAATGATTATATACTTGTAAGAAACGCTTCAAATAAAAGTAAATGGATTCTTACTACATTTCCTGCCGGTTTTTAATCCCAGACATTACCAGTGGAAAGCTGGTAAATGACCGGAGAACTGATAATATTTAAAATTGCGGACACTTTAGGGAGCGTTTTCAATAGAATTTGCTTTCAAATGTTAGGAATTCATGTCTATACACCTCAAAATTTCTGTAGAAAGGCTGTAAGTAAGGACTTCACTGCTTATGTTTACAATTGAGGCCGAACTTCTCTGGCGTCTTTTGTGTGAATCAGTTAAAATCCTTAACGTTCCAGTACTTACTTGTTACAAAACTCTTTAATTGTGGTAAAACTCTTAAAATACGCAATTAGAGTTTCCAGAAATGATTATAAACTTGTAAGAAACCCTTGAAATAAAAGTAAATGGATTCGTACTACATTTCCTGCCGTTTTTTAATCCCAGACATTACCAGTGGAAAGCTGGTAAATGACCAGAAAACTATAATATTTACAACTCCGGACACTTTAGGGAGCGTTTTCACTTGAATTTGCTTTCAAATGTTAGGAATTCATGTTTATACAGCTCAAAATTTCTGTAGAAGTTGTGTAAGGAATGACTATACTGCCTATGTTTACAATTGAGGCCCAACTTCTCTGGCGTCTTTTGTGTGAATCAGTGAAAATCCTTACGGTTCCAGTACTTACTTGTTACAAAACTCTGTAATTGTGGTAAAACTCTTAAAATAGGCAATTAGAGTTTCCAGAAATGATTATATACTTGTAAGAAACGCTTGAAATAAAAGTAAATGGATTCTTACTACATTTCCTGCTGTTTTTTCATCCCAGACATTACCAGTGGAAAGCTGGTAAATGACCAGAAAACTGATAATATTTACAACTCCGGACACTTTAGGAAGCGTTTTCACTTGAATTTGCTTTCAAATGTTAGGAATTCATGTTTATACACCTCAAAATTTCTGTAGAAAGACTGTAAGTAAGGACTTCACTGCTAATGTTTACAATTGAGGCCGAACTTCTCTGGCGTCTTTTGTGTGAATCAGTTAAAATCCTTACGGTTCCAGTACTTACTTGTTACAAAACTCTCTAATTGTGGTAAAACTCTTAAAATCCGCAATTAGAGTTTCCAGAAATGATTATATACTTGTAAGAAACGCTTCAAATAAAAGTAAATGGATTCTTACTACATTTCCTGCTGTTTTTCAATCCCAGACATTACCAGTGGAAATCTGGTAAATGACCAGAAAACTGATAATATTTACAAATCCGGACACTTTAGGGAGCGTTTTCACTTGATTTTGCTTTCAAATGTTAGGAATTCATGTTTATACAGCTCAAAATTTCTGTAGAAAGACTGTAAGTAAGGACTTCACTGCTAATGTTTACAATTGAGGCCGAACTTCTCTGGCGTCTTTTGTGTGAATCAGTTAAAATCCTTAAGGTTCCAGTACTTACTTGTTACAAAACTCTCTAATTGTGGTAAAACTCTTAAAATACGCAATTAGAGTTTCCAGAAATGATTTTAAACTCATAAGAAACACTTCAAATAAAAGTGAATGGATTCATACTACATTTCCTGCCGTTTTTTAATCCCAGACATTACCAGTGGAAAGATGGTAAATGACCAGAAAACTGATAATATTTACAACTCCGGACACTTTAGGGCGCGTTTTCACTTGAATTTGCTTTCAAATGTTAGGAATTCATGTTTATACAGCTCAAAATTTCTGTAGAAAGACTGTAAGTAAGGACTTCACTGCTAATGTTTACAATTGAGGCCGAACTTCTCTGGCGTCTTTTGTGTGAATCAGTTGAAATCCTTACAGTTCCAGTACTTACGTGTTACAAAACTCTCTAATTGTGGTAAAACTCTTAAAATACGCAATTAGAGTTTCCAGAAATGATTATATACTTGTAAGAAACGCTTCAAATAAAAGTAAATGGATTCTTACTACATTTCCTGCCGGTTTTTAATCCCAGACATTACCAGTGGAAAGCTGGTAAATGACCAGAAAACTGATAATATTTACAAACACGGACACTTTCGGGAGCGTTTTCACTTGATTTTGCTTTCAAATGTTAGGAATTCATATTTATACACCTCAAAATTTCTGTAGAAAGACTGTAAGTAAGGACTTCACTGCTAATGTTTACAATTGAGGCCGAACTTCTCTGGCGTCTTTTGTGTGAATCAGTTAAAATCCTTACGGTTCCAGTACTTACGTGTTACAAAACTCTCTAATTGTGGTAAAACTCTTAAAATACGCAATTAGAGTTTCCAGAAATGATTATATACTTGTAAGAAACGCTTCAAATAAAAGTAAATGGATTCTTACTACATTTCCTGCCGGTTTTTAATCCCAGACATTACCAGTGGAAAGCTGGTAAATGACCAGAAAACTGATAATATTTACAAATCCGGACACTTTAGGGAGCGTTTTCACTTGATTTTGCTTTCAAATGTTAGGAATTCATATTTATACACCTCAAAATTTCTGTAGAAAGACTGTAAGTAAGGACTTCACTGCTAATGTTTACAATTGAGGCCGAACTTCTCCGGCATCTTTTGTGTGAATCAGTTAAAATCCCTACGGTTCCAGTACTTACTTGTTACAAAACTCTCTAATTGTGGTAAAACTCTTAAAATCCGCAATTAGAGTTTCCAGAAATGATTATATACTTGTAAGAAACGCTTCAAATAAAAGTAAATGGATTCTTACTACATTTACTGCTGTTTTTTAATCCCAGACATTACCAGTGGAAAGCTGGTAAATGACCAGAAAACTGATAATATTTACAAATCCGGACACTTTAGGGAGCGTTTTCACTTGATTTTGCTTTCAAATGTTAGGAATTCATGTTTATACAGCTCAAAATTTCTGTAGAAAGACTGTAAGTAAGGACTTCACTGCTAATGTTTACAATTGAGGCCGACCTTCTCTGGCGTCTTTTGTGTGAATCAGTTAAAATCCTTAAGGTTCCAGTACTTACTTGTTACAAAACTCTCTAATTGTGGTAAAACTCTTAAAATACGCAATTAGAGTTTCCAGAAATGATTTTAAACTCATGAGAAACACTTCAAATAAAAGTGAATGGATTCATACTACATTTCCTGCCGTTTTTTAATCCCAGACATTACCAGTGGAAAGATGGTAAATGACCAGAAAACTGATAATATTTACAACTCCGGACACTTTAGGGCGCGTTTTCACTTGAATTTGCTTTCAAATGTTAGGAATTCATGTTTATACAGCTCAAAATTTCTGTAGAAAGACTGTTAGGAATGACTATACTGCCTATGTTTACAGTTGAGGCCGAACTTCTCTGGCGTCTTTTGTGTGAATCAGTTGAAATCCTTACGGTTCCAGTACTTACGTGTTACAAAACTCTCTAATTGTGGTAAAACTCTTAAAATACGCAATTAGAGTTTCCAGAAATGATTATATACTTGTAAGAAACGCTTCAAATAAAAGTAAATGGATTCTTACTACATTTCCTGCCGGTTTTTAATCCCAGACATTACCAGTGGAAAGCTGGTAAATGACCGGAGAACTGATAATATTTAAAATTGCGGACACTTTAGGGAGCGTTTTCAATAGAATTTGCTTTCAAATGTTAGGAATTCATGTCTATACACCTCAAAATTTCTGTAGAAAGGCTGTAAGTAAGGACTTCACTGCTTATGTTTACAATTGAGGCCGAACTTCTCTGGCGTCTTTTGTGTGAATCAGTTAAAATCCTTAACGTTCCAGTACTTACTTGTTACAAAACTCTTTAATTGTGGTAAAACTCTTAAAATACGCAATTAGAGTTTCCAGAAATGATTATAAACTTGTAAGAAACCCTTGAAATAAAAGTAAATGGATTCGTACTACATTTCCTGCCGTTTTTTAATCCCAGACATTACCAGTGGAAAGCTGGTAAATGACCAGAAAACTATAATATTTACAACTCCGGACACTTTAGGGAGCGTTTTCACTTGAATTTGCTTTCAAATGTTAGGAATTCATGTTTATACAGCTCAAAATTTCTGTAGAAGTTGTGTAAGGAATGACTATACTGCCTATGTTTACAATTGAGGCCCAACTTCTCTGGCGTCTTTTGTGTGAATCAGTGAAAATCCTTACGGTTCCAGTACTTACTTGTTACAAAACTCTGTAATTGTGGTAAAACTCTTAAAATAGGCAATTAGAGTTTCCAGAAATGATTATATACTTGTAAGAAACGCTTGAAATAAAAGTAAATGGATTCTTACTACATTTCCTGCTGTTTTTTCATCCCAGACATTACCAGTGGAAAGCTGGTAAATGACCAGAAAACTGATAATATTTACAACTCCGGACACTTTAGGAAGCGTTTTCACTTGAATTTGCTTTCAAATGTTAGGAATTCATGTTTATACACCTCAAAATTTCTGTAGAAAGACTGTAAGTAAGGACTTCACTGCTAATGTTTACAATTGAGGCCGAACTTCTCTGGCGTCTTTTGTGTGAATCAGTTAAAATCCTTACGGTTCCAGTACTTACTTGTTACAAAACTCTCTAATTGTGGTAAAACTCTTAAAATCCGCAATTAGAGTTTCCAGAAATGATTATATACTTGTAAGAAACGCTTCAAATAAAAGTAAATGGATTCTTACTACATTTCCTGCTGTTTTTCAATCCCAGACATTACCAGTGGAAATCTGGTAAATGACCAGAAAACTGATAATATTTACAAATCCGGACACTTTAGGGAGCGTTTTCACTTGATTTTGCTTTCAAATGTTAGGAATTCATGTTTATACAGCTCAAAATTTCTGTAGAAAGACTGTAAGTAAGGACTTCACTGCTAATGTTTACAATTGAGGCCGAACTTCTCTGGCGTCTTTTGTGTGAATCAGTTAAAATCCTTAAGGTTCCAGTACTTACTTGTTACAAAACTCTCTAATTGTGGTAAAACTCTTAAAATACGCAATTAGAGTTTCCAGAAATGATTTTAAACTCATAAGAAACACTTCAAATAAAAGTGAATGGATTCATACTACATTTCCTGCCGTTTTTTAATCCCAGACATTACCAGTGGAAAGATGGTAAATGACCAGAAAACTGATAATATTTACAACTCCGGACACTTTAGGGCGCGTTTTCACTTGAATTTGCTTTCAAATGTTAGGAATTCATGTTTATACAGCTCAAAATTTCTGTAGAAAGACTGTAAGTAAGGACTTCACTGCTAATGTTTACAATTGAGGCCGAACTTCTCTGGCGTCTTTTGTGTGAATCAGTTGAAATCCTTACAGTTCCAGTACTTACGTGTTACAAAACTCTCTAATTGTGGTAAAACTCTTAAAATACGCAATTAGAGTTTCCAGAAATGATTATATACTTGTAAGAAACGCTTCAAATAAAAGTAAATGGATTCTTACTACATTTCCTGCCGGTTTTTAATCCCAGACATTACCAGTGGAAAGCTGGTAAATGACAAGAAAACTGATAATATTTACAAACACGGACACTTTCGGGAGCGTTTTCACTTGATTTTGCTTTCAAATGTTAGGAATTCATATTTATACACCTCAAAATTTCTGTAGAAAGACTGTAAGTAAGGACTTCACTGATAATGTTTACAATTGAGGCCGAACTTCTCTGGCGTCTTTTGTGTGAATCAGTTAAAATCCTTACGGTTCCAGTACTTACGTGTTACAAAACTCTCTAATTGTGGTAAAACTCTTAAAATACGCAATTAGAGTTTCCAGAAATGATTATATACTTGTAAGAAACGCTTCAAATAAAAGTAAATGGATTTTTACTACATTTCCTGCCGGTTTTTAATCCCAGACATTACCAGTGGAAAGCTGGTAAATGACCGGAAAACTGATAATATTTAAAATTGCGGACACTTTAGGGAGCGTTTTCAATAGAATTTGCTTTCAAATGTTAGGAATTCATGTCTATACACCTCAAAATTTCAGTAGAAAGGCTGTAAGTAAGGACTTCACTGCTTATGTTTACAATTGAGGCCGAACTTCTCTGGCGTCTTTTGTGTGAATCAGTTAAAATCCTTAACGTTCCAGTACTTACTTGTTACAAAACTCTTTAATTGTGGTAAAACTCTTAAAATACGCAATTAGAGTTTCCAGAAATGATTATAAACTTGTAAGAAACCCTTGAAATAAAAGTAAATGGATTCGTACTACATTTCCTGCCGTTTTTTAATCCCAGACATTACCAGTGGAAAGCTGGTAAATGACCAGAAAACTATAATATTTACAACTCCGGACACTTTAGGGAGCGTTTTCACTTGAATTTGCTTTCAAATGTTAGGAATTCATGTTTATACAGCTCAAAATTTCTGTAGAAGTTGTGTAAGGAATGACTATACTGCCTATGTTTACAATTGAGGCCCAACTTCTCTGGCGTCTTTTGTGTGAATCAGTTGAAATCCTTACGGTTCCAGTACTTACGTGTTACAAAACTCTCTAATTGTGGTAAAACTCTTAAAATACGCAATTAGAGTTTCCAGAAATGATTATATACTTGTAAGAAACGCTTCAAATAAAAGTAAATGGATTCTTACTACATTTCCTGCCGGTTTTTAATCCCAGACATTACCAGTGGAAAGCTGGTAAATGACCAGAAAACTGATAATATTTACAAACCCGGACACTTTAGGGAGCGTTTTCACTTGATTTTGCTTTCAAATGTTAGGAATTCATATTTATACACCTCAAAATTTCTGTAGAAAGACTGTAAGTAAGGACTTCACTGCTAATGTTTACAATTGAGGCCGAACTTCTCTGGCGTCTTTTGTGTGAATCAGTTAAAATCCTTACGGTTCCAGTACTTACGTGTTACAAAACTCTCTAATTGTGGTAAAACTCTTAAAATCCGCAATTAGAGTTTCCAGAAATGATTATATACTTGTAAGAAACGCTTCAAATAAAAGTAAATGGATTCTTACTACATTTCCTGCTGTTTTTCAATCCCAGACATTACCAGTGGAAATCTGGTAAATGACCAGAAAACTGATAATATTTACAAATCCGGACACTTTAGGGAGCGTTTTCACTTGATTTTGCTTTCAAATGTTAGGAATTCATGTTTATACAGCTCAAAATTTCTGTAGAAAGACTGTAAGTAAGGACTTCACTGCTAATGTTTACAATTGAGGCCGAACTTCTCTGGCGTCTTTTGTGTGAATCAGTTAAAATCCTTAAGATTCCAGTACTTACTTGTTACAAAACTCTCTAATTGTGGTAAAACTCTTAAAATACGCAATTAGAGTTTCCAGAAATGATTTTAAACTCATAAGAAACACTTCAAATAAAAGTGAATGGATTCATACTACATTTCCTGCCGTTTTTTAATCCCAGACATTACCAGTGGAAAGATGGTAAATGACCAGAAAACTGATAATATTTACAACTCCGGACACTTTAGGGCGTGTTTTCACTTGAATTTGCTTTCAAATGTTAGGAATTCATGTTTATACAGCTCAAAATTTCTGTAGAAAGACTGTTAGGAATGACTATACTGCCTATGTTTACAGTTGAGGCCGAACTTCCCTGGCGTCTTTTGTGTGAATCAGTTGAAATCCTTACGGTTCCAGTACTTACGTGTTACAAAACTCTCTAATTGTGGTAAAACTCTTAAAATACGCAATTAGAGTTTCCAGAAATGATTATATACTTGTAAGAAACGCTTCAAATAAAAGTAAATGGATTCTTACTACATTTCCTGCCGGTTTTTAATCCCAGACATTACCAGTGGAAAGCTGGTAAATGACCAGAAAACTGATAATATTTACAAACCCGGACACTTTAGGGAGCGTTTTCACTTGATTTTGCTTTCAAATGTTAGGAATTCATATTTATACACCTCAAAATTTCTGTAGAAAGACTGTAAGTAAGGACTTCACTGCTAATGTTTACAATTGAGGCCGAACTTCTCTGGCGTCTTTTGTGTGAATCAGTTAAAATCCTTACGGTTCCAGTACTTACTTGTTACAAAACTCTCTAATTGTGGTAAAACTCTTAAAATACGCAATTAGAGTTTCCAGAAATGATTATATACTTGTAAGAAACGCTTCAAATAAAAGTAAATGGATTCTTACTACATTTCCTGCCGGTTTTTAATCCCAGACATTACCAGTGGAAAGCTGGTAAATGACCAGAAAACTGATAATATTTACAAATCCGGACACTTTAGGGAGCGTTTTCACTTGATTTTGCTTTCAAATGTTAGGAATTCATATTTATACACCTCAAAATTTCTGTAGAAAGACTGTAAGTAAGGACTTCACTGCTAATGTTTACAATTGAGGCCGAACTTCTCCGGCATCTTTTGTGTGAATCAGTTAAAATCCCTACGGTTCCAGTACTTACTTGTTACAAAACTCTCTAATTGTGGTAAAACTCTTAAAATCCGCAATTAGAGTTTCCAGAAATGATTATATACTTGTAAGAAACGCTTCAAATAAAAGTAAATGGATTCTTACTACATTTACTGCTGTTTTTTAATCCCAGACATTACCAGTGGAAAGCTGGTAAATGACCAGAAAACTGATAATATTTACAAATCCGGACACTTTAGGGAGCGTTTTCACTTGATTTTGCTTTCAAATGTTAGGAATTCATGTTTATACAGCTCAAAATTTCTGTAGAAAGACTGTAAGTAAGGACTTCACTGCTAATGTTTACAATTGAGGCCGACCTTCTCTGGCGTCTTTTGTGTGAATCAGTTAAAATCCTTAAGGTTCCAGTACTTACTTGTTACAAAACTCTCTAATTGTGGTAAAACTCTTAAAATACGCAATTAGAGTTTCCAGAAATGATTTTAAACTCATGAGAAACACTTCAAATAAAAGTGAATGGATTCATACTACATTTCCTGCCGTTTTTTAATCCCAGACATTACCAGTGGAAAGATGGTAAATGACCAGAAAACTGATAATATTTATAACTCCGGACACTTTAGCGCGCGTTTTCACTTGAATTTGCTTTCAAATGTTAGGAATTCATGTTTATACAGCTCAAAATTTCTGTAGAAGTTGTGTAAGGAATGACTATACTGCCTATGTTTACAATTGAGGCCCAACTTCTCTGGCGTCTTTTGTGTGAATCAGTTGAAATCCTTACGGTTCCAGTACTTACGTGTTACAAAACTCTCTAATTGTGGTAAAACTCTTAAAATACGCAATTAGAGTTTCCAGAAATGATTATATACTTGTAAGAAATGCTTCAAATAAAAGTAAATGGATTCTTACTACATTTCCTGCCGGTTTTTAATCCCAGACATTACCAGTGGAAAGCTGGTAAATGACCAGAAAACTGATAATATTTACAAACCCGGACACTTTAGGGAGCGTTTTCACTTGATTTTGCTTTCAAATGTTAGGAATTCATATTTATACACCTCAAAATTTCTGTAGAAAGACTATAAGTAAGGACTTCACTGATAATGTTTACAATTGAGGCCGAACTTCTCTGGCGTCTTTTGTGTGAATCAGTTAAAATCCTTACGGTTCCAGTACTTACGTGTTACAAAACTCTCTAATTGTGGTAAAACTCTTAAAATCCGCAATTAGAGTTTCCAGAAATGATTATATACTTGTAAGAAACGCTTCAAATAAAAGTAAATGGATTCTTACTACATTTCCTGCCGGTTTTTAATCCCAGACATTACCAGTGGAAAGCTGGTAAATGACCGGAAAACTGATAATATTTAAAATTGCGGACACTTTAGGGAGCGTTTTCAACAGAATTTGCTTTCAAATGTTAGGAATTCATGTCTATACACCTCAAAATTTCTGTAGAAAGGCTGTAAGTAAGGACTTCACTGCTTATGTTTACAATTGAGGCCGAACTTCTCTGGCGTCTTTTGTGTGAATCAGTTAAAATCCTTAACGTTCCAGTACTTACTTGTTACAAAACTCTTTAATTGTGGTAAAACTCTTAAAATACGCAATTAGAGTTTCCAGAAATGATTATAAACTTGTAAGAAACCCTTTAAATAAAAGTAAATGGATTCGTACTACATTTCCTGCCGTTTTTTAATCCCAGACATTACCAGTGGAAAGCTGGTAAATGACCAGAAAACTATAATATTTACAACTCCGGACACTTTAGGGAGCGTTTTCACTTGAATTTGCTTTCAAATGTTAGGAATTCATGTTTATACAGCTCAAAATTTCTGTAGAAAGACTGTAAGTAAGGACTTCACTGCTAATGTTTACAATTGAGGCCGAACTTCTCTGGCGTCTTTTGTGTGAATCAGTTAAAATCCTTAAGGTTCCAGTACTTACTTGTTACAAAACTCTCTAATTGTGGTAAAACTCTTAAAATACGCAATTAGAGTTTCCAGAAATGATTTTAAACTCATAAGAAACACTTCAAATAAAAGTGAATGGATTCATACTACATTTCCTGCCGTTTTTTAATCCCAGACATTACCAGTGGAAAGATGGTAAATGACCAGAAAACTGATAATATTTACAACTCCGGACACTTTAGGGCGCGTTTTCACTTGAATTTGCTTTCAAATGTTAGGAATTCATGTTTATACAGCTCAAAATTTCTGTAGAAAGACTGTTTGGAATGACTATACTGCCTATGTTTACAGTTGAGGCCGAACTTCTCTGGCGTCTTTTGTGTGAATCAGTTGAAATCCTTACGGTTCCAGTACTTACGTGTTACAAAACTCTCTAATTGTGGTAAAACTCTTAAAATACGCAATTAGAGTTTCCAGAAATGATTATATACTTGTAAGAAACGCTTCAAATAAAAGTAAATGGATTCTTACTACATTTCCTGCCGGTTTTTAATCCCAAACATTACCAGTGGAAAGCTGGTAAATGACCAGAAAACTGATAATATTTACAAACCCGGACACTTTAGGGAGCGTTTTCACTTGATTTTGCTTTCAAATGTTAGGAATTCATATTTATACACCTCAAAATTTCTGTAGAAAGACTGTAAGTAAGGACTTCACTGCTAATGTTTACAATTGAGGCCGAACTTCTCTGGCGTCTTTTGTGTGAATCAGTTAAAATCCTTACGGTTCCAGTACTTACGTGTTACAAAACTCTCTAATTGTGGTAAAACTCTTAAAATACGCAATTAGAGTTTCCAGAAATGATTATATACTTGTAAGAAACGCTTCAAATAAAAGTAAATGGATTCTTACTACATTTCCTGCCGGTTTTTAATCCCAGACATTACCAGTGGAAAGCTGGTAAATGACCGGAAAACTGATAATATTTAAAATTGCGGACACTTTAGGGAGCGTTTTCAATAGAATTTGCTTTCAAATGTTAGGAATTCATGTCTATACACCTCAAAATTTCTGTAGAAAGACTGTAAGTAAGGACTTCACTGCTAATGTTTACAATTGAGGCCGAACTTCTGGGGCGTCTTTTGTGTGAATCAGTTAAAATCCTTACGGTTCCAGTACTTACGTGTTACAAAACTCTCTAATTGTGGTAAAACTCTTAAAATACGCAATTAGAGTTTCCAGAAATGATTATATACTTGTAAGAAACGCTTCAAATAAAAGTAAATGGATTCTTACTACATTTACTGCTGTTTTTTAATCCCAGACATTACCAGTGGAAAGCTGGTAAATGACCAGAAAACTGATAATATTTACAAATCTGGACACTTTAGGGAGCGTTTTCACTTGATTTTGCTTTCAAATGTTAGGAATTCATGTTTATACAGCTCAAAATTTCTGTAGAAAGACTGTAAGTAAGGACTTCACTGCTAATGTTTACAATTGAGGCCGAACTTCTCTGGCGTCTTTTGTGTGAATCAGTTAAAATCCTTAAGGTTCCAGTACTTACTTGTTACAAAACTCTCTAATTGTGGTAAAACTCTTAAAATACGCAATTAGAGTTTCCAGAAATGATTTTAAACTCATAAGAAACACTTCAAATAAAAGTGAATGGATTCATACTACATTTCCTGCCGTTTTTTAATCCCAGACATTACCAGTGGAAAGATGATAAATGACCAGAAAACTGATAATATTTACAACTCCGGACACTTTAGGGCGCGTTTTCACTTGAATTTGCTTTCAAATGTTAGGAATTCATGTTTATACAGCTCAAAATTTCTGTAGAAAGACTGTTAGGAATGACTATACTGCCTATGTTTACAGTTGAGGCCAAACTTCTCTGGCGTCTTTTGTGTGAATCAGTTGAAATCCTTACGGTTCCAGTACTTACGTGTTACAAAACTCTCTAATTGTGGTAAAACTCTTAAAATACGCAATTAGAGTTTCCAGAAATGATTATATACTTGTAAGAAACGCTTCAAATAAAAGTAAATGGATTCTTAATACATTTCCTGCCGGTTTTTAATCCCAGACATTACCAGTGGAAAGCTGGTAAATGACCAGAAAACTGATAATATTTACAAACCCGGACACTTTAGGGAGCGTTTTCACTTGATTTTGCTTTCAAATGTTAGGAATTCATATTTATACACCTCAAAATTTCTGTAGAAAGACTGTAAGTAAGGACTTCACTGCTAATGTTTACAATTGAGGCCGAACTTCTCTGGCGTCTTTTGTGTGAATCAGTTAAAATCCTTACGGTTCCAGTACTTACGTGTTACAAAACTCTCTAATTGTGGTAAAACTCTTAAAATACGCAATTAGAGTTTCCAGAAATGATTATATACTTGTAAGAAACGCTTCAAATAAAAGTAAATGGATTCTTACTACATTTCCTGCCGGTTTTTAATCCCAGACATTACCAGTGGAAAGCTGGTAAATGACCGGAAAACTGATAATATTTAAAATTGCGGACACTTTAGGGAGCGTTTTCAATAGAATTTGCTTTCAAATGTTAGGAATTCATGTCTATACACCTCAAAATTTCTGTAGAAAGACTGTAAGTAAGGACTTCACTGCTAATGTTTACAATTGAGGCCGAACTTCTGGGGCGTCTTTTGTGTGAATCAGTTAAAATCCTTAAGGTTCCAGTACTTACTTGTTACAAAACTCTCTAATTGTGGTAAAACTCTTAAAATACGCAATTAGAGTTTCCAGAAATGATCTTAAACTGATAGAAACACTTCAAATAAAAGTGAATGGATTCATACTACATTTCCTGCCGTTTTTTAATCCCAGACATTACCAGTGGAAAGATGGTAAATGACCAGAAAACTGATAATATTTACAACTCCGGACACTTTAGGGCGCGTTTTCACTTGAATTTGCTTTCAAATGTTAGGAATTCATGTTTATACAGCTCAAAATTTCTGTAGAAAGACTGTAAGGAATGACTATACTGCCTATGTTTACAGTTGAGGCCGAACTTCTCTGGCGTCTTTTGTGTGAATCAGTTAAAATCCTTACGGTTCCAGTACTTACGTGTTACAAAACTCTCTAATTGTGGTAAAACTCTTAAAATACGCAATTAGAGTTTCCAGAAATGATTATATACTTGTAAGAAACGCTTCAAATAAAAGTAAATGGATTCTTACTACATTTACTGCTGTTTTTTAATCCCAGACATTACCAGTGGAAAGCTGGTAAATGACCAGAAAACTGATAATATTTACAAATCCGGACACTTTAGGGAGCGTTTTCACTTGATTTTGCTTTCAAATGTTAGGAACTCATGTTTATACAGCTCAAAATTTCTGTAGAAAGACTGTAAGTAAGGACTTCACTGCTAATGTTTACAATTGAGGCCGAACTTCTCTGGCGTCTTTTGTGTGAATCAGTTAAAATCCTTAAGGTTCCAGTACTTACTTGTTACAAAACTCTCTAATTGTGGTAAAACTCTTAAAATACGCAATTAGAGTTTCCAGAAATGATTATATACTTGTAAGAAACGCTTCAAATAAAAGTAAATGGATTCTTACTACATTTCCTGCCGGTTTTTAATCCCAGACATTACCAGTGGAAAGCTGGTAAATGACCGGAAAACTGATAATATTTAAAATTGCGGACACTTTAGGGAGCGTTTTCAATAGAATTTGCTTTCAAATGTTAGGAATTCATGTCTATACACCTCAAAATTTCTGTAGAAAGACTGTAAGTAAGGACTTCACTGCTAATGTTTACAATTGAGGCCGAACTTCTGGGGCGTCTTTTGTGTGAATCAGTTAAAATCCTTAAGGTTCCAGTACTTACTTGTTACAAAACTCTCTAATTGTGGTAAAACTCTTAAAATATGCAATTAGAGTTTCCAGAAATGATCTTAAACTGATAGAAACACTTCAAATAAAAGTGAATGGATTCATACTACATTTCCTGCCGTTTTTTAATCCCAGACATTACCAGTGGAAAGATGGTAAATGACCAGAAAACTGATAATATTTACAACTCCGGACACTTTAGGGCGCGTTTTCACTTGAATTTGCTTTCAAATGTTAGGAATTCATGTTTATACAGCTCAAAATTTCTGTAGAAAGACTGTAAGGAATGACTATACTGCCTATGTTTACAGTTGAGGCCGAACTTCTCTGGCGTCTTTTGTGTGAATCAGTTAAAATCCTTACGGTTCCAGTACTTACGTGTTACAAAACTCTCTAATTGTGGTAAAACTCTTAAAATACGCAATTAGAGTTTCCAGAAATGATTATATACTTGTAAGAAACGCTTCAAATAAAAGTAAATGGATTCTTACTACATTTACTGCTGTTTTTTAATCCCAGACATTACCAGTGGAAAGCTGGTAAATGACCAGAAAACTGATAATATTTACAAACCCGGACACTTTAGGGAGCGTTTTCACTTGATTTTGCTTTCAAATGTTAGGAATTCATGTTTATACAGCTCAAAATTTCTGTAGAAAGACTGTAAGTAAGGACTTCACTGCTAATGTTTACAATTGAGGCCGAACTTCTCTGGCGTCTTTTGTGTGAATCAGTTAAAATCCTTAAGGTTCCAGTACTTACTTGTTACAAAACTCTCTAATTGTGGTAAAACTCTTAAAATACGCAATTAGAGTTTCCAGAAATGATTTTAAACTCATAAGAAACACTTCAAATAAAAGTGAATGGATTCATACTACATTTCCTGCCGTTTTTTAATCCCAGACATTACCAGTGGAAAGATGGTAAATGACCAGAAAACTGATAATATTTACAACTCCGGACACTTTAGGGCGCGTTTTCACTTGAATTTGCTTTCAAATGTTAGGAATTCATGTTTATACAGCTCAAAATTTCTGTAGAAAGACTGTTAGGAATGACTATACTGCCTATGTTTACAGTTGAGGCCGAACTTCTCTGGCGTCTTTTGTGTGAAGCAGTTGAAATCCTTACGGTTCCAGTACTTACGTGTTACAAAACTCTCTAATTGTGGTAAAACTCTTAAAATACGCAATTAGAGTTTCCAGAAATGATTATATACTTGTAAGAAACGCTTCAAATAAAAGTAAATGGATTCTTAATACATTTCCTGCCGGTTTTTAATCCCAGACATTACCAGTGGAAAGCTGGTAAATGACCAGAAAACTGATAATATTTACAAACCCGGACACTTTAGGGAGCGTTTTCACTTGATTTTGCTTTCAAATGTTAGGAATTCATATTTATACACCTCAAAATTTCTGTAGAAAGACTGTAAGTAAGGACTTCACTGCTAATGTTTACAATTGAGGCCGAACTTCTCTGGCGTCTTTTGTGTGAATCAGTTAAAATCCTTACGGTTCCAGTACTTACGTGTTACAAAACTCTCTAATTGTGGTAAAACTCTTAAAATACGCAATTAGAGTTTCCAGAAATGATTTTAAACTCATAAGAAACACTTCAAATAAAAGTGAATGGATTCATACTACATTTCCTGCCGTTTTTTAATCCCAGACATTACCAGTGGAAAGATGGTAAATGACCAGAAAACTGATAATATTTACAACTCCGGACACTTTAGGGCGCGTTTTCACTTGAATTTGCTTTCAAATGTTAGGAATTCATGTTTATACAGCTCAAAATTTCTGTAGAAAGACTGTTAGGAATGACTATACTGCCTATGTTTACAGTTGAGGCCGAACTTCTCTGGCGTCTTTTGTGTGAAGCAGTTGAAATCCTTACGGTTCCATTACTTACGTGTTACAAAACTCTCTAATTGTGGTAAAACTCTTAAAATACGCAATTAGAGTTTCCAGAAATGATTATATACTTGTAAGAAACGCTTCAAATAAAAGTAAATGGATTCTTAATACATTTCCTGCCGGTTTTTAATCCCAGACATTACCAGTGGAAAGCTGGTAAATGACCAGAAAACTGATAATATTTACAAACCCGGACACTTTAGGGAGCGTTTTCACTTGATTTTGCTTTCAAATGTTAGGAATTCATATTTATACACCTCAAAATTTCTGTAGAAAGACTGTAAGTAAGGACTTCACTGCTAATGTTTACAATTGAGGCCGAACTTCTCTGGCGTCTTTTGTGTGAATCAGTTAAAATCCTTACGGTTCCAGTACTTACGTGTTACAAAACTCTCTAATTGTGGTAAAACTCTTAAAATACGCAATTAGAGTTTCCAGAAATGATTATATACTTGTAAGAAACGCTTCAAATAAAAGTAAATGGATTCTTACTACATTTCCTGCCGGTTTTTAATCCCAGACATTACCAGTGGAAAGCTGGTAAATGACCGGAAAACTGATAATATTTAAAATTGCGGACACTTTAGGGAGCGTTTTCAATAGAATTTGCTTTCAAATGTTAGGAATTCATGTCTATACACCTCAAAATTTCTGTAGAAAGACTGTAAGTAAGGACTTCACTGCTAATGTTTACAATTGAGGCCGAACTTCTGGGGCGTCTTTTGTGTGAATCAGTTAAAATCCTTAAGGTTCCAGTACTTACTTGTTACAAAACTCTCTAATTGTGGTAAAACTCTTAAAATACGCAATTAGAGTTTCCAGAAATGATCTTAAACTGATAGAAACACTTCAAATAAAAGTGAATGGATTCATACTACATTTCCTACCGTTTTTTAATCCCAGACATTACCAGTGGAAAGATGGTAAATGACCAGAAAACTGATAATATTTACAACTCCGGACACTTTAGGGCGCGTTTTCACTTGAATTTGCTTTCAAATGTTAGGAATTCATGTTTATACAGCTCAAAATTTCTGTAGAAAGACTGTAAGGAATGACTATACTGCCTATGTTTACAGTTGAGGCCGAACTTCTCTGGCGTCTTTTGTGTGAATCAGTTAAAATCCTTACGGTTCCAGTACTTACGTGTTACAAAACTCTCTAATTGTGGTAAAACTCTTAAAATACGCAATTAGAGTTTCCAGAAATGATTATATACTTGTAAGAAACGCTTCAAATAAAAGTAAATGGATTCTTACTACATTTACTGCTGTTTTTTAATCCCAGACATTACCAGTGGAAAGCTGGTAAATGACCAGAAAACTGATAATATTTACAAATCCGGACACTTTAGGGAGCGTTTTCACTTGATTTTGCTTTCAAATGTTAGGAATTCATGTTTATACAGCTCAAAATTTCTGTAGAAAGACTGTAAGTAAGGACTTCACTGCTAATGTTTACAATTGAGGCCGACCTTCTCTGGCGTCTTTTGTGTGAATCAGTTAAAATCCTTAAGGTTCCAGTACTTACTTGTTACAAAACTCTCTAATTGTGGTAAAACTCTTAAAATACGCAATTAGAGTTTCCAGAAATGATTTTAAACTCATGAGAAACACTTCAAATAAAAGTGAATGGATTCATACTACATTTCCTGCCGTTTTTTAATCCCAGACATTACCAGTGGAAAGATGGTAAATGACCAGAAAACTGATAATATTTACAACTCCGGACACTTTAGGGCGCGTTTTCACTTGAATTTGCTTTCAAATGTTAGGAATTCATGTTTATACAGCTCAAAATTTCTGTAGAAAGACTGTTAGGAATGACTATACTGCCTATGTTTACAGTTGAGGCCGAACTTCTCTGGCGTCTTTTGTGTGAATCAGTTGAAATCCTTACGGTTCCAGTACTTACGTGTTACAAAACTCTCTAATTGTGGTAAAACTCTTAAAATACGCAATTAGAGTTTCCAGAAATGATTATATACTTGTAAGAAACGCTTCAAATAAAAGTAAATGGATTCTTACTACATTTCCTGCCGTTTTTTAATCCCAGACATTACCAGTGGAAAGCTGGTAAATGACCAGAAAACTGATAATATTTACAAACCTGGACACTTTAGGGAGCGTTTTCACTTGATTTTGCTTTCAAATGTTAGGAATTCATGTTTATACAGCACAAAATTTCTGTAGAAAGACTGTAAGGAATGACTATACTGCCTATGTTTACAATTGAGGCCGAACTTCTCTGGCGTCTTTTGTGTGAATCAGTTAAAATCCTTACGGTTCCAGTACTTACGTGTTACAAAACTCTCTAATTGTGGTAAAACTCTTAAAATCCGCAATTAGAGTTTCCAGAAATGATTATATACTTGTAAGAAACGCTTCAAATAAAAGTAAATGGATTCTTACTACATTTCCTGCTGTTTTTCAATCCCAGACATTACCAGTGGAAATCTGGTAAATGACCAGAAAACTGATAATATTTACAAATCCGGACACTTTAGGGAGCGTTTTCACTTGATTTTGCTTTCAAATGTTAGGAATTCATGTTTATACAGCTCAAAATTTCTGTAGAAAGACTGTAAGTAAGGACTTCACTGCTAATGTTTACAATTGAGGCCGAACTTCTCTGGCGTCTTTTGTGTGAATCAGTTAAAATCCTTAAGATTCCAGTACTTACTTGTTACAAAACTCTCTAATTGTGGTAAAACTCTTAAAATACGCAATTAGAGTTTCCAGAAATGATTTTAAACTCATAAGAAACACTTCAAATAAAAGTGAATGGATTCATACTACATTTCCTGCCGTTTTTTAATCCCAGACATTACCAGTGGAAAGATGGTAAATGACCAGAAAACTGATAATATTTACAACTCCGGACACTTTAGGGCGCGTTTTCACTTGAATTTGCTTTCAAATGTTAGGAATTCATGTTTATACAGCTCAAAATTTCTGTAGAAAGACTGTTAGGAATGACTATACTGCCTATGTTTACAGTTGAGGCCGAACTTCCCTGGCGTCTTTTGTGTGAATCAGTTGAAATCCTTACGGTTCCAGTACTTACGTGTTACAAAACTCTCTAATTGTGGTAAAACTCTTAAAATACGCAATTAGAGTTTCCAGAAATGATTATATACTTGTAAGAAACGCTTCAAATAAAAGTAAATGGATTCTTACTACATTTCCTGCCGGTTTTTAATCCCAGACATTACCAGTGGAAAGCTGGTAAATGACCAGAAAACTGATAATATTTACAAACCCGGACACTTTAGGGAGCGTTTTCACTTGATTTTGCTTTCAAATGTTAGGAATTCATATTTATACACCTCAAAATTTCTGTAGAAAGACTGTAAGTAAGGACTTCACTGCTAATGTTTACAATTGAGGCCGAACTTCTCTGGCGTCTTTTGTGTGAATCAGTTAAAATCCTTACGGTTCCAGTACTTACGTGTTACAAAACTCTCTAATTGTGGTAAAACTCTTAAAATACGCAATTAGAGTTTCCAGAAATGATTTTAAACTCATGAGAAACACTTCAAATAAAAGTGAATGGATTCATACTACATTTCCTGCCGTTTTTTAATCCCAGACATTACCAGTGGAAAGATGGTAAATGACCAGAAAACTGATAATATTTACAACTCCGGACACTTTAGGGCGCGTTTTCACTTGAATTTGCTTTCAAATGTTAGGAATTCATGTTTATACAGCTCAAAATTTCTGTAGAAAGACTGTTAGGAATGACTATACTGCCTATGTTTACAGTTGAGGCCGAACTTCTCTGGCGTCTTTTGTGTGAATCAGTTGAAATCCTTACGGTTCCAGTACTTACGTGTTACAAAACTCTCTAATTGTGGTAAAACTCTTAAAATACGCAATTAGAGTTTCCAGAAATGATTATATACTTGTAAGAAATGCTTCAAATAAAAGTAAATGGATTCTTACTACATTTCCTGCCGGTTTTTAATCCCAGACATTACCAGTGGAAAGCTGGTAAATGACCAGAAAACTGATAATATTTACAAACCCGGACACTTTAGGGAGCGTTTTCACTTGATTTTGCTTTCAAATGTTAGGAATTCATATTTATACACCTCAAAATTTCTGTAGAAAGACTGTAAGTAAGGACTTCACTGCTAATGTTTACAATTGAGGCCGAACTTCTCTGGCGTCTTTTGTGTGAAAAAGTTAAAATCCTTACGGTTCCAGTACTTACGTGTTACAAAACTCTCTAATTGTGGTAAAACTCTTAAAATCCGCAATTAGAGTTTCCAGAAATGATTATATACTTGTAAGAAACGCTTCAAATAAAAGTAAATGGATTCTTACTACATTTCCTGCTGTTTTTCAATCCCAGACATTACCAGTGGAAATCTGGTAAATGACCAGAAAACTGATAATATTTACAACTCCGGACAGTTTAGGGCGCGTTTTCACTTGAATTTGCTTTCAAATGTTAGGAATTCATGTTTATTCAGCTCAAAATTTCTGTAGAAAGACTGTTAGGAATGACTATACTGCCTATGTTTACAGTTGAGGCCGAACTTCTCTGGCGTCTTTTGTGTGAATCAGTTGAAATCCTTACGGTTCCAGTACTTACGTGTTACAAAACTCTCTAATTGTGGTAAAACTCTTAAAATACGCAATTAGAGTTTCCAGAAATGATTATATACTTGTAAGAAACGCTTCAAATAAAAGTAAATGGATTCTTACTACATTTCCTGCCGGTTTTTAATCCCAGACATTACCAGTGGAAAGCTGGTAAATGACCAGAAAACTGATAATATTTACAAACCCGGACACTTTAGGGAGCGTTTTCACTTGATTTTGCTTTCAAATGTTAGGAATTCATATTTATACACCTCAAAATTTCTGTAGAAAGACTATAAGTAAGGACTTCACTGATAATGTTTACAATTGAGGCCGAACTTCTCTGGCGTCTTTTGTGTGAATCAGTTAAAATCCTTACGGTTCCAGTACTTACGTGTTACAAAACTCTCTAATTGTGGTAAAACTCTTAAAATCCGCAATTAGAGTTTCCAGAAATGATTATATACTTGTAAGAAACGCTTCAAATAAAAGTAAATGGATTCTTACTACATTTCCTGCCGGTTTTTAATCCCAGACATTACCAGTGGAAATCTGGTAAATGACCGGAAAACTGATAATATTTAAAATTGCGGACACTTTAGGGAGCGTTTTCAACAGAATTTGCTTTCAAATGTTAGGAATTCATGTCTATACACCTCAAAATTTCTGTAGAAAGGCTGTAAGTAAGGACTTCACTGCTTATGTTTACAATTGAGGCCGAACTTCTCTGGCGTCTTTTGTGTGAATCAGTTAAAATCCTTAACGTTCCAGTACTTACTTGTTACAAAACTCTTTAATTGTGGTAAAACTCTTAAAATACGCAATTAGAGTTTCCAGAAATGATTATAAACTTGTAAGAAACCCTTTAAATAAAAGTAAATGGATTCGTACTACATTTCCTGCCGTTTTTTAATCCCAGACATTACCAGTGGAAAGCTGGTAAATGACCAGAAAACTATAATATTTACAACTCCGGACACTTTAGGGAGCGTTTTCACTTGAATTTGCTTTCAAATGTTAGGAATTCATGTTTATACAGCTCAAAATTTCTGTAGAAAGACTGTAAGTAAGGACTTCACTGCTAATGTTTACAATTGAGGCCGAACTTCTCTGGCGTCTTTTGTGTGAATCAGTTAAAATCCTTAAGGTTCCAGTACTTACTTGTTACAAAACTCTCTAATTGTGGTAAAACTCTTAAAATACGCAATTAGAGTTTCCAGAAAAGATTTTAAACTGATAAGAAACACTTCAAATAAAAGTGAATGGATTCATACTACATTTCCTGCCGTTTTTTAATCCCAGACTTTACCAGTGGAAAGCTGGTAAATGACCAGAAAACTGATAATATTTACAAATCCGGACACTTTAGGGAGCGTTTTCACTTGATTTTGCTTTCAAATGTTAGGAATTCATATTTATACACCTCAAAATTTCTGTAGAAAGACTGTAAGTAAGGACTTCACTGCTAATGTTTACAATTGAGGCCGAACTTCTCTGGCGTCTTTTGTGTGAATCAGTTAAAATCCTTACGGTTCCAGTACTTACTTGTTACAAAACTCTCTAATTGTGGTAAAACTCTTAAAATCCGCAATTAGAGTTTCCAGAAATGATTATATACTTGTAAGAAACGCTTCAAATAAAAGTAAATGGATTCTTACTACATTTCCTGCCGGTTTTTAATCCCAGACATTACCAGTGGAAAGCTGGTAAATGACCAGAAAACTGATAATATTTACAAATCCGGACACTTTAGGGAGCGTTTTCACTTGATTTTGCTTTCAAATGTTAGGAATTCATGTTTATACAGCTCAAAATTTCTGTAGAAAGACTGTAAGTAAGGACTTCACTGCTAATGTTTACAATTGAGGCCGAACTTCTCTGGCGTCTTTTGTGTGAATCAGTTAAAATCCTTAAGGTTCCAGTACTTACTTGTTACAAAACTCTCTAATTGTGGTAAAACTCTTAAAATACGCAATTAGAGTTTCCAGAAATGATTTTAAACTCATAAGAAACACTTCAAATAAAAGTGAATGGATTCATACTACATTTCCTGCCGTTTTTTAATCCCAGACATTACCAGTGGAAAGATGGTAAATGACCAGAAAACTGATAATATTTACAACTCCGGACACTTTAGGGCGCGTTTTCACTTGAATTTGCTTTCAAATGTTAGGAATTCATGTTTATACAGCTCAAAATTTCTGTAGAAAGACTGTTAGGAATGACTATACTGCCTATGTTTACAGTTGAGGCCGAACTTCTCTGGCGTCTTTTGTGTGAATCAGTTGAAATCCTTACGGTTCCAGTACTTACGTGTTACAAAACTCTCTAATTGTGGTAAAACTCTTAAAATACGCAATTAGAGTTTCCAGAAATGATTATATACTTGTAAGAAACGCTTCAAATAAAAGTAAATGGATTCTTACTACATTTCCTGCCGGTTTTTAATCCCAAACATTACCAGTGGAAAGCTGGTAAATGACCAGAAAACTGATAATATTTACAAACCCGGACACTTTAGGGAGCGTTTTCACTTGATTTTGCTTTCAAATGTTAGGAATTCATATTTATACACCTCAAAATTTCTGTAGAAAGACTGTAAGTAAGGACTTCACTGCTAATGTTTACAATTGAGGCCGAACTTCTCTGGCGTCTTTTGTGTGAATCAGTTAAAATCCTTACGGTTCCAGTACTTACGTGTTACAAAACTCTCTAATTGTGGTAAAACTCTTAAAATACGCAATTAGAGTTTCCAGAAATGATTATATACTTGTAAGAAACGCTTCAAATAAAAGTAAATGGATTCTTACTACATTTCCTGCCGGTTTTTAATCCCAGACATTACCAGTGGAAAGCTGGTAAATGACCGGAAAACTGATAATATTTAAAATTGCGGACACTTTAGGGAGCGTTTTCAATAGAATTTGCTTTCAAATGTTAGGAATTCATGTCTATACACCTCAAAATTTCTGTAGAAAGACTGTAAGTAAGGACTTCACTGCTAATGTTTACAATTGAGGCCGAACTTCTGGGGCGTCTTTTGTGTGAATCAGTTAAAATCCTTACGGTTCCAGTACTTACGTGTTACAAAACTCTCTAATTGTGGTAAAACTCTTAAAATACGCAATTAGAGTTTCCAGAAATGATTATATACTTGTAAGAAACGCTTCAAATAAAAGTAAATGGATTCTTACTACATTTACTGCTGTTTTTTAATCCCAGACATTACCAGTGGAAAGCTGGTAAATGACCAGAAAACTGATAATATTTACAAATCTGGACACTTTAGGGAGCGTTTTCACTTGATTTTGCTTTCAAATGTTAGGAATTCATGTTTATACAGCTCAAAATTTCTGTAGAAAGACTGTAAGTAAGGACTTCACTGCTAATGTTTACAATTGAGGCCGAACTTCTCTGGCGTCTTTTGTGTGAATCAGTTAAAATCCTTAAGGTTCCAGTACTTACTTGTTACAAAACTCTCTAATTGTGGTAAAACTCTTAAAATACGCAATTAGAGTTTCCAGAAATGATTTTAAACTCATAAGAAACACTTCAAATAAAAGTGAATGGATTCATACTACATTTCCTGCCGTTTTTTAATCCCAGACATTACCAGTGGAAAGATGATAAATGACCAGAAAACTGATAATATTTACAACTCCGGACACTTTAGGGCGCGTTTTCACTTGAATTTGCTTTCAAATGTTAGGAATTCATGTTTATACAGCTCAAAATTTCTGTAGAAAGACTGTTAGGAATGACTATACTGCCTATGTTTACAGTTGAGGCCAAACTTCTCTGGCGTCTTTTGTGTGAATCAGTTGAAATCCTTACGGTTCCAGTACTTACGTGTTACAAAACTCTCTAATTGTGGTAAAACTCTTAAAATACGCAATTAGAGTTTCCAGAAATGATTATATACTTGTAAGAAACGCTTCAAATAAAAGTAAATGGATTCTTACTACATTTACTGCTGTTTTTTAATCCCAGACATTACCAGTGGAAAGCTGGTAAATGACCAGAAAACTGATAATATTTACAAATCCGGACACTTTAGGGAGCGTTTTCACTTGATTTTGCTTTCAAATGTTAGGAATTCATGTTTATACAGCTCAAAATTTCTGTAGAAAGACTGTAAGTAAGGACTTCACTGCTAATGTTTACAATTGAGGCCGAACTTCTCTGGCGTCTTTTGTGTGAATCAGTTAAAATCCTTAAGGTTCCAGTACTTACTTGTTACAAAACTCTCTAATTGTGGTAAAACTCTTAAAATACGCAATTAGAGTTTCCAGAAATGATTATATACTTGTAAGAAACGCTTCAAATAAAAGTAAATGGATTCTTACTACATTTCCTGCCGGTTTTTAATCCCAGACATTACCAGTGGAAAGCTGGTAAATGACCGGAAAACTGATAATATTTAAAATTGCGGACACTTTAGGGAGCGTTTTCAATAGAATTTGCTTTCAAATGTTAGGAATTCATGTCTATACACCTCAAAATTTCTGTAGAAAGACTGTAAGTAAGGACTTCACTGCTAATGTTTACAATTGAGGCCGAACTTCTGGGGCGTCTTTTGTGTGAATCAGTTAAAATCCTTAAGGTTCCAGTACTTACTTGTTACAAAACTCTCTAATTGTGGTAAAACTCTTAAAATATGCAATTAGAGTTTCCAGAAATGATCTTAAACTGATAGAAACACTTCAAATAAAAGTGAATGGATTCATACTACATTTCCTGCCGTTTTTTAATCCCAGACATTACCAGTGGAAAGATGGTAAATGACCAGAAAACTGATAATATTTACAACTCCGGACACTTTAGGGCGCGTTTTCACTTGAATTTGCTTTCAAATGTTAGGAATTCATGTTTATACAGCTCAAAATTTCTGTAGAAAGACTGTAAGGAATGACTATACTGCCTATGTTTACAGTTGAGGCCGAACTTCTCTGGCGTCTTTTGTGTGAATCAGTTAAAATCCTTACGGTTCCAGTACTTACGTGTTACAAAACTCTCTAATTGTGGTAAAACTCTTAAAATACGCAATTAGAGTTTCCAGAAATGATTATATACTTGTAAGAAACGCTTCAAATAAAAGTAAATGGATTCTTACTACATTTACTGCTGTTTTTTAATCCCAGACATTACCAGTGGAAAGCTGGTAAATGACCAGAAAACTGATAATATTTACAAACCCGGACACTTTAGGGAGCGTTTTCACTTGATTTTGCTTTCAAATGTTAGGAATTCATGTTTATACAGCTCAAAATTTCTGTAGAAAGACTGTAAGTAAGGACTTCACTGCTAATGTTTACAATTGAGGCCGAACTTCTCTGGCGTCTTTTGTGTGAATCAGTTAAAATCCTTAAGGTTCCAGTACTTACTTGTTACAAAACTCTCTAATTGTGGTAAAACTCTTAAAATACGCAATTAGAGTTTCCAGAAATGATTTTAAACTCATAAGAAACACTTCAAATAAAAGTGAATGGATTCATACTACATTTCCTGCCGTTTTTTAATCCCAGACATTACCAGTGGAAAGATGGTAAATGACCAGAAAACTGATAATATTTACAACTCCGGACACTTTAGGGCGCGTTTTCACTTGAATTTGCTTTCAAATGTTAGGAATTCATGTTTATACAGCTCAAAATTTCTGTAGAAAGACTGTTAGGAATGACTATACTGCCTATGTTTACAGTTGAGGCCGAACTTCTCTGGCGTCTTTTGTGTGAAGCAGTTGAAATCCTTACGGTTCCAGTACTTACGTGTTACAAAACTCTCTAATTGTGGTAAAACTCTTAAAATACGCAATTAGAGTTTCCAGAAATGATTATATACTTGTAAGAAACGCTTCAAATAAAAGTAAATGGATTCTTAATACATTTCCTGCCGGTTTTTAATCCCAGACATTACCAGTGGAAAGCTGGTAAATGACCAGAAAACTGATAATATTTACAAACCCGGACACTTTAGGGAGCGTTTTCACTTGATTTTGCTTTCAAATGTTAGGAATTCATATTTATACACCTCAAAATTTCTGTAGAAAGACTGTAAGTAAGGACTTCACTGCTAATGTTTACAATTGAGGCCGAACTTCTCTGGCGTCTTTTGTGTGAATCAGTTAAAATCCTTACGGTTCCAGTACTTACGTGTTACAAAACTCTCTAATTGTGGTAAAACTCTTAAAATACGCAATTAGAGTTTCCAGAAATGATTTTAAACTCATAAGAAACACTTCAAATAAAAGTGAATGGATTCATACTACATTTCCTGCCGTTTTTTAATCCCAGACATTACCAGTGGAAAGATGGTAAATGACCAGAAAACTGATAATATTTACAACTCCGGACACTTTAGGGCGCGTTTTCACTTGAATTTGCTTTCAAATGTTAGGAATTCATGTTTATACAGCTCAAAATTTCTGTAGAAAGACTGTTAGGAATGACTATACTGCCTATGTTTACAGTTGAGGCCGAACTTCTCTGGCGTCTTTTGTGTGAAGCAGTTGAAATCCTTACGGTTCCAGTACTTACGTGTTACAAAACTCTCTAATTGTGGTAAAACTCTTAAAATACGCAATTAGAGTTTCCAGAAATGATTATATACTTGTAAGAAACGCTTCAAATAAAAGTAAATGGATTCTTAATACATTTCCTGCCGGTTTTTAATCCCAGACATTACCAGTGGAAAGCTGGTAAATGACCAGAAAACTGATAATATTTACAAACCCGGACACTTTAGGGAGCGTTTTCACTTAATTTTGCTTTCAAATGTTAGGAATTCATATTTATACACCTCAAAATTTCTGTAGAAAGACTGTAAGTAAGGACTTCACTGCTAATGTTTACAATTGAGGCCGAACTTCTCTGGCGTCTTTTGTGTGAATCAGTTAAAATCCTTACGGTTCCAGTACTTACGTGTTACAAAACTCTCTAATTGTGGTAAAACTCTTAAAATACGCAATTAGAGTTTCCAGAAATGATTATATACTTGTAAGAAACGCTTCAAATAAAAGTAAATGGATTCTTACTACATTTCCTGCCGGTTTTTAATCCCAGACATTACCAGTGGAAAGCTGGTAAATGACCGGAAAACTGATAATATTTAAAATTGCGGACACTTTAGGGAGCGTTTTCAATAGAATTTGCTTTCAAATGTTAGGAATTCATGTCTATACACCTCAAAATTTCTGTAGAAAGACTGTAAGTAAGGACTTCACTGCTAATGTTTACAATTGAGGCCGAACTTCTGGGGCGTCTTTTGTGTGAATCAGTTAAAATCCTTAAGGTTCCAGTACTTACTTGTTACAAAACTCTCTAATTGTGGTAAAACTCTTAAAATACGCAATTAGAGTTTCCAGAAATGATCTTAAACTGATAGAAACACTTCAAATAAAAGTGAATGGATTCATACTACATTTCCTGCCGTTTTTTAATCCCAGACATTACCAGTGGAAAGATGGTAAATGACCAGAAAACTGATAATATTTACAACTCCGGACACTTTAGGGCGCGTTTTCACTTGAATTTGCTTTCAAATGTTAGGAATTCATGTTTATACAGCTCAAAATTTCTGTAGAAAGACTGTAAGGAATGACTATACTGCCTATGTTTACAGTTGAGGCCGAAATTCTCTGGCGTCTTTTGTGTGAATCAGTTAAAATCCTTACGGTTCCAGTACTTACGTGTTACAAAACTCTCTAATTGTGGTAAAACTCTTAAAATACGCAATTAGAGTTTCCAGAAATGATTATATACTTGTAAGAAACGCTTCAAATAAAAGTAAATGGATTCTTACTACATTTACTGCTGTTTTTTAATCCCAGACATTACCAGTGGAAAGCTGGTAAATGACCAGAAAACTGATAATATTTACAAATCCGGACACTTTAGGGAGCGTTTTCACTTGATTTTGCTTTCAAATGTTAGGAATTCATGTTTATACAGCTCAAAATTTCTGTAGAAAGACTGTAAGTAAGGACTTCCCTGCTAATGTTTACAATTGAGGCCGAACTTCTCTGGCGTCTTTTGTGTGAATCAGTTAAAATCCTTAAGGTTCCAGTACTTACTTGTTACAAAACTCTCTAATTGTGGTAAAACTCTTAAAATACGCAATTAGAGTTTCCAGAAATGATTTTAAACTCATAAGAAACACTTCAAATAAAAGTGAATGGATTCATACTACATTTCCTGCCGTTTTTTAATCCCAGACATTACCAGTGGAAAGATGGTAAATGACCAGAAAACTGATAATATTTACAACTCCGGACACTTTAGGGCGCGTTTTCACTTGAATTTGCTTTCAAATGTTAGGAATTCATGTTTATACAGCTCAAAATTTCTGTAGAAAGACTGTTAGGAATGACTATACTGCCTATGTTTACAGTTGAGGCCGAACTTCTCTGGCGTCTTTTGTGTGAATCAGTTGAAATCCTTACGGTTCCAGTACTTACGTGTTACAAAACTCTCTAATTGTGGTAAAACTCTTAAAATACGCAATTAGAGTTTCCAGAAATGATTATATACTTGTAAGAAACGCTTCAAATAAAAGTAAATGGATTCTTACTACATTTCCTGCCGTTTTTTAATCCCAGACATTACCAGTGGAAAGCTGGTAAATGACCAGAAAACTGATAATATTTACAAACCTGGACACTTTAGGGAGCGTTTTCACTTGATTTTGCTTTCAAATGTTAGGAATTCATGTTTATACAGCACAAAATTTCTGTAGAAAGACTGTAAGGAATGACTATACTGCCTATGTTTACAATTGAGGCCGAACTTCTCTGGCGTCTTTTGTGTGAATCAGTTAAAATCCTTACGGTTCCAGTACTTACGTGTTACAAAACTCTCTAATTGTGGTAAAACTCTTAAAATACGCAATTAGAGTTTCCAGAAATGATTATATACTTGTAAGAAACGCTTCAAATAAAAGTAAATGGATTCTTACTACATTTACTGCTGTTTTTTAATCCCAGACATTACCAGTGGAAAGCTGGTAAATGACCAGAAAACTGATAATATTTACAAATCCGGACACTTTAGGGAGCGTTTTCACTTGATTTTGCTTTCAAATGTTAGGAATTCATGTTTATACAGCTCAAAATTTCTGTAGAAAGACTGTAAGTAAGGACTTCACTGCTAATGTTTACAATTGAGGCCGAACTTCTCTGGCGTCTTTTGTGTGAATCAGTTAAAATCCTTAAGGTTCCAGTACTTACTTGTTACAAAACTCTCTAATTGTGGTAAAACTCTTAAAATACGCAATTAGAGTTTCCAGAAATGATTTTAAACTCATAAGAAACACTTCAAATAAAAGTGAATGGATTCATACTACATTTCCTGCCGTTTTTTAATCCCAGACATTACCAGTGGAAAGATGGTAAATGACCAGAAAACTGATAATATTTACAACTCCGGACACTTTAGGGCGCGTTTTCACTTGAATTTGCTTTCAAATGTTAGGAATTCATGTTTATACAGCTCAAAATTTCTGTAGAAAGACTGTTAGGAATGACTATACTGCCTATGTTTACAGTTGAGGCCGAACTTCTCTGGCGTCTTTTGTGTGAATCAGTTGAAATCCTTACGGTTCCAGTACTTACGTGTTACAAAACTCTCTAATTGTGGTAAAACTCTTAAAATACGCAATTAGAGTTTCCAGAAATGATTATATACTTGTAAGAAACGCTTCAAATAAAAGTAAATGGATTCTTACTACATTTCCTGCCGGTTTTTAATCCCAGACATTACCAGTGGAAAGCTGGTAAATGACCAGAAAACTGATAATATTTACAAACCCGGACACTTTAGGGAGCGTTTTCACTTGATTTTGCTTTCAAATGTTAGGAATTCATATTTATACACCTCAAAATTTCTGTAAAAAGACTGTAAGTAAGGACTTCACTGCTAATGTTTACAATTGAGGCCGAACTTCTATGGCGTCTTTTGTGTGAATCAGTTAAAATCCTTATGGTTCCAGTACTTACGTGTTACAAAACTCTCTATTGTGGTAAAACTCTTAAAATACGCATTAGAGTTTCCAGAAATGATTATATACTTGTAAGAAACGCTTCAAATAAAAGTAAATGGATTCTTACTACATTTCCTGCCGGTTTTTAATCCCAGACATTACCAGTGGAAAGCTGGTAAATGACCGGAAAACTGATAATATTTAAAATTCCGGACACTTTAGGGAGCGTTTTCAATAGAATTTGCTTTCAAATGTTAGGAATTCATGTCTATACACCTCAAAATTTCTGTAGAAAGACTGTAATTAAGGACTTCACTGCTAATGTTTACAATTGAGGCCGAACTTCTGGGGCGCCTTTGTGTGAATCAGTTAAAATCCTTAAGGTTCCAGTACTTACTTGTTACAAAACTCTCTAATTGTGGTAAAACTCTTAAAATACGCAATTAGAGTTTCCAGAAATGATCTTAAACTGATAGAAACACTTCAAATAAAAGTGAATGGATTCATACTACATTTCCTGCCGTTTTTTAATCCCAGACATTACCAGTGGAAAGATGGTAAATGACCAGAAAACTGATAATATTTACAACTCCGGACACTTTAGGGCGCGTTTTCACTTGAATTTGCTTTCAAATGTTAGGAATTCATGTTTATACAGCTCAAAATTTCTGTAGAAAGACTGTAAGGAATGACTATACTGCCTATGTTTACAGTTGAGGCCGAACTTCTCTGGCGTCTTTTGTGTGAATCAGTTAAAATCCTTACGGTTCCAGTACTTACGTGTTACAAAACTCTCTAATTGTGGTAAAACTCTTAAAATACGCAATTAGAGTTTCCAGAAATGATTATATACTTGTAAGAAACGCTTCAAATAAAAGTAAATGGATTCTTACTACATTTCCTGCCGGTTTTTAATCCCAGACTTTACCAGTGGAAAGCTGGTAAATGACCAGAAAACTGATAATATTTACAAATCCGGACACTTTAGGGAGCGTTTTCACTTGATTTTGCTTTCAAATGTTAGGAATTCATATTTATACACCTCAAAATTTCTGTAGAAAGACTGTAAGTAAGGACTTCACTGCTAATGTTTACAATTGAGGCCGAACTTCTCTGGCGTCTTTTGTGTGAATCAGTTAAAATCCTTACGGTTCCAGTACTTACGTGTTACAAAACTCTCTAATTGTGGTAAAACTCTGAAAATACGCAATTAGAGTTTCCAGAAATGATTATATACTTGTAAGAAACGCTTCAAATAAAAGTAAATGGATTCTTACTACATTTCCTGCCGGTTTTTAATCCCAGACATTACCAGTGGAAAGCTGGTAAATGACCGGAAAACTGATAATATTTAAAATTGCGGACACTTTAGGGAGCGTTTTCAATAGAATTTGCTTTCAAATGTTAGGAATTCATGTCTATACACCTCAAAATTTCTGTAGAAAGGCTGTAAGTAAGGACTTCACTGCTTATGTTTACAATTGAGGCCGAACTTCTATGGCGTCTTTTGTGTGAATCAGTTAAAATCCTTATGGTTCCAGTACTTACGTGTTACAAAACTCTCTATTGTGGTAAAACTCTTAAAATACGCATTAGAGTTTCCAGAAATGATTATATACTTGTAAGAAACGCTTCAAATAAAAGTAAATGGATTCTTACTACATTTCCTGCCGGTTTTTAATCCCAGACATTACCAGTGGAAAGCTGGTAAATGACCGGAAAACTGATAATATTTAAAATTCCGGACACTTTAGGGAGCGTTTTCAATAGAATTTGCTTTCAAATGTTAGGAATTCATGTCTATACACCTCAAAATTTCTGTAGAAAGACTGTAATTAAGGACTTCACTGCTAATGTTTACAATTGAGGCCGAACTTCTGGGGCGCCTTTGTGTGAATCAGTTAAAATCCTTAAGGTTCCAGTACTTACTTGTTACAAAACTCTCTAATTGTGGTAAAACTCTTAAAATACGCAATTAGAGTTTCCAGAAATGATCTTAAACTGATAGAAACACTTCAAATAAAAGTGAATGGATTCATACTACATTTCCTGCCGTTTTTTAATCCCAGACATTACCAGTGGAAAGATGGTAAATGACCAGAAAACTGATAATATTTACAACTCCGGACACTTTAGGGCGCGTTTTCACTTGAATTTGCTTTCAAATGTTAGGAATTCATGTTTATACAGCTCAAAATTTCTGTAGAAAGACTGTAAGGAATGACTATACTGCCTATGTTTACAGTTGAGGCCGAACTTCTCTGGCGTCTTTTGTGTGAATCAGTTAAAATCCTTACGGTTCCAGTACTTACGTGTTACAAAACTCTCTAATTGTGGTAAAACTCTTAAAATACGCAATTAGAGTTTCCAGAAATGATTATATACTTGTAAGAAACGCTTCAAATAAAAGTAAATGGATTCTTACTACATTTCCTGCCGGTTTTTAATCCCAGACTTTACCAGTGGAAAGCTGGTAAATGACCAGAAAACTGATAATATTTACAAATCCGGACACTTTAGGGAGCGTTTTCACTTGATTTTGCTTTCAAATGTTAGGAATTCATATTTATACACCTCAAAATTTCTGTAGAAAGACTGTAAGTAAGGACTTCACTGCTAATGTTTACAATTGAGGCCGAACTTCTCTGGCGTCTTTTGTGTGAATCAGTTAAAATCCTTACGGTTCCAGTACTTACGTGTTACAAAACTCTCTAATTGTGGTAAAACTCTGAAAATACGCAATTAGAGTTTCCAGAAATGATTATATACTTGTAAGAAACGCTTCAAATAAAAGTAAATGGATTCTTACTACATTTCCTGCCGGTTTTTAATCCCAGACATTACCAGTGGAAAGCTGGTAAATGACCGGAAAACTGATAATATTTAAAATTGCGGACACTTTAGGGAGCGTTTTCAATAGAATTTGCTTTCAAATGTTAGGAATTCATGTCTATACACCTCAAAATTTCTGTAGAAAGGCTGTAAGTAAGGACTTCACTGCTTATGTTTACAATTGAGGCCGAACTTCTCTGGCGTCTTTTGTGTGAATCAGTTAAAATCCTTAAGGTTCCAGTACGTACTTGTTACAAAACTCTCTAATTGTGGTAAAACTCTTAAAATACGCAATTAGAGTTTCCAGAAATGATTTTAAACTTATAAGAAACACTTCAAATAAAAGTGAATGGATTCATACTACATTTCCTGCCGTTTTTTAATCCCAGACATTACCAGTGGAAAGATGGTAAATGACCAGAAAACTGATAATATTTACAACTCCGGACACTTTAGGGCGCGTTTTCACTTGAATTTGCTTTCAAATGTTAGGAATTCATGTTTATACAGCTCAAAATTTCTGTAGAAAGACTGTAAGGAATGACTATACTGCCTATGTGTACAGTTGAGGCCGAACTTCTCTGGCGTCTTTTGTGTGAATCAGTTAAAATCCTTATGGTTCCTGTACTTACTTGTTACAAAACTCTCTAATTGTGGTAAAACTCTTAAAGTAGGCAATTAGAGTTTCCAGAAATGATTATATACTTGTAAGAAACGCTTGAAATAAAAGTAAATGGATTCTTACTACATTTCCTGCCGTTTTTTCATCCCAGACATTACCAGTGGAAAGCTGGTAAATGACCAGAAAACTGATAATATTTACAACTTCGGACACTTTAGGAAGCGTTTTCACTTGAATTTGCTTTCAAATGTTAGGAATTCATGTTTATACACCTCAAAATTTCTGTAGAAAGACTGTAAGTAAGGACTTCACTGCTAATGTTTACAATTGAGGCCGAACTTCTCTGGCGTCTTTTGTGTGAATCAGTTAAAATCCTTAAGGTTCCAGTACTTACTTGTTACAAAACTTTCTAATTGTGGTAAAACTCTTAAAATACGCAATTAGAGTTTCCAGAAAAGATTTTAAACTGATAAGAAACACTTCAAATAAAAGTGAATGGATTCATACTACATTTCCTGCCGTTTTTTAATCCCAGACTTTACCAGTGGAAAGCTGGTAAATGACCAGAAAACTGATAATATTTACAAATCCGGACACTTTAGGGAGCGTTTTCACTTGATTTTCCTTTCAAATGTTAGGAATTCATATTTATACACCTCAAAATTTCTGTAGAAAGACTGTAAGTAATGACTTCACTGCTAATGTTTACAATTGAGGCCGAACTTCTCTGGCGTCTTTTGTGTGAATCAGTTAAAATCCCTACGGTTCCAGTACTTACTTGTTACAAAACTCTCTAATTGTGGTAAAACTCTTAAAATACGCAATTAGAGTTTCCAGAAATGATTATATACTTGTAAGAAACGCTTCAAATAAAAGTAAATGGATTCTTACTACATTTACTGCTGTTTTTTAATCCCAGACATTACCAGTGGAAAGCTGGTAAATGACCAGAAAACTGATAATATTTACAAATCCGGACACTTTAGGGAGCGTTTTCACTTGATTTTGCTTTCAAATGTTAGGAATTCATGTTTATACAGCTCAAAATTTCTGTAGAAAGACTGTAAGTAAGGACTTCACTGCTAATGTTTACAATTGAGGCCGAACTTCTGGGGCGTCTTTTGTGTGAATCAGTTAAAATCCTTAAGGTTCCAGTACTTACTTGTTACAAAACTCTCTAATTGTGGTAAAACTCTTAAAATACGCAATTAGAGTTTCCAGAAATGATCTTAAACTGATAGAAACACTTCAAATAAAAGTGAATGGATTCATACTACATTTCCTGCCGTTTTTTAATCCCAGACATTACCAGTGGAAAGATGGTAAATGACCAGAAAACTGATAATATTTACAACTCCGGACACTTTAGGGCGCGTTTTCACTTGAATTTGCTTTCAAATGTTAGGAATTCATGTTTATACAGCTCAAAATTTCTGTAGAAAGACTGTAAGGAATGACTATACTGCCTATGTTTACAGTTGAGGCCGAACTTCTCTGGCGTCTTTTGTGTGAAAAAGTTAAAATCCTTACGGTTCCAGTACTTACGTGTTACAAAACTCTCTAATTGTGGTAAAACTCTTAAAATCCGCAATTAGAGTTTCCAGAAATGATTATATACTTGTAAGAAACGCTTCAAATAAAAGTAAATGGATTCTTACTACATTTCCTGCTGTTTTTCAATCCCAGACATTACCAGTGGAAATCTGGTAAATGACCAGAAAACTGATAATATTTACAACTCCGGACAGTTTAGGGCGCGTTTTCACTTGAATTTGCTTTCAAATGTTAGGAATTCATGTTTATTCAGCTCAAAATTTCTGTAGAAAGACTGTTAGGAATGACTATACTGCCTATGTTTACAGTTGAGGCCGAACTTCTCTGGCGTCTTTTGTGTGAATCAGTTGAAATCCTTACGGTTCCAGTACTTACGTGTTACAAAACTCTCTAATTGTGGTAAAACTCTTAAAATACGCAATTAGAGTTTCCAGAAATGATTATATACTTGTAAGAAACGCTTCAAATAAAAGTAAATGGATTCTTACTACATTTCCTGCCGGTTTTTAATCCCAGACATTACCAGTGGAAAGCTGGTAAATGACCAGAAAACTGATAATATTTACAAACCCGGACACTTTAGGGAGCGTTTTCACTTGATTTTGCTTTCAAATGTTAGGAATTCATATTTATACACCTCAAAATTTCTGTAGAAAGACTATAAGTAAGGACTTCACTGATAATGTTTACAATTGAGGCCGAACTTCTCTGGCGTCTTTTGTGTGAATCAGTTAAAATCCTTACGGTTCCAGTACTTACGTGTTACAAAACTCTCTAATTGTGGTAAAACTCTTAAAATCCGCAATTAGAGTTTCCAGAAATGATTATATACTTGTAAGAAACGCTTCAAATAAAAGTAAATGGATTCTTACTACATTTCCTGCCGGTTTTTAATCCCAGACATTACCAGTGGAAAGCTGGTAAATGACCGGAAAACTGATAATATTTAAAATTGCGGACACTTTAGGGAGCGTTTTCAACAGAATTTGCTTTCAAATGTTAGGAATTCATGTCTATACACCTCAAAATTTCTGTAGAAAGGCTGTAAGTAAGGACTTCACTGCTTATGTTTACAATTGAGGCCGAACTTCTCTGGCGTCTTTTGTGTGAATCAGTTAAAATCCTTAACGTTCCAGTACTTACTTGTTACAAAACTCTTTAATTGTGGTAAAACTCTTAAAATACGCAATTAGAGTTTCCAGAAATGATTATAAACTTGTAAGAAACCCTTTAAATAAAAGTAAATGGATTCGTACTACATTTCCTGCCGTTTTTTAATCCCAGACATTACCAGTGGAAAGCTGGTAAATGACCAGAAAACTATAATATTTACAACTCCGGACACTTTAGGGAGCGTTTTCACTTGAATTTGCTTTCAAATGTTAGGAATTCATGTTTATACAGCTCAAAATTTCTGTAGAAAGACTGTAAGTAAGGACTTCACTGCTAATGTTTACAATTGAGGCCGAACTTCTCTGGCGTCTTTTGTGTGAATCAGTTAAAATCCTTAAGGTTCCAGTACTTACTTGTTACAAAACTCTCTAATTGTGGTAAAACTCTTAAAATACGCAATTAGAGTTTCCAGAAATGATCTTAAACTGATAGAAACACTTCAAATAAAAGTGAATGGATTCATACTACATTTCCTGCCGTTTTTTAATCCCAGACATTACCAGTGGAAAGATGGTAAATGACCAGAAAACTGATAATATTTACAACTCCGGACACTTTAGGGCGCGTTTTCACTTGAATTTGCTTTCAAATGTTAGGAATTCATGTTTATACAGCTCAAAATTTCTGTAGAAAGACTGTAAGGAATGACTATACTGCCTATGTTTACAGTTGAGGCCGAACTTCTCTGGCGTCTTTTGTGTGAAAAAGTTAAAATCCTTACGGTTCCAGTACTTACGTGTTACAAAACTCTCTAATTGTGGTAAAACTCTTAAAATCCGCAATTAGAGTTTCCAGAAATGATTATATACTTGTAAGAAACGCTTCAAATAAAAGTAAATGGATTCTTACTACATTTCCTGCTGTTTTTCAATCCCAGACATTACCAGTGGAAATCTGGTAAATGACCAGAAAACTGATAATATTTACAACTCCGGACAGTTTAGGGCGCGTTTTCACTTGAATTTGCTTTCAAATGTTAGGAATTCATGTTTATTCAGCTCAAAATTTCTGTAGAAAGACTGTTAGGAATGACTATACTGCCTATGTTTACAGTTGAGGCCGAACTTCTCTGGCGTCTTTTGTGTGAATCAGTTGAAATCCTTACGGTTCCAGTACTTACGTGTTACAAAACTCTCTAATTGTGGTAAAACTCTTAAAATACGCAATTAGAGTTTCCAGAAATGATTATATACTTGTAAGAAACGCTTCAAATAAAAGTAAATGGATTCTTACTACATTTCCTGCCGGTTTTTAATCCCAGACATTACCAGTGGAAAGCTGGTAAATGACCAGAAAACTGATAATATTTACAAACCCGGACACTTTAGGGAGCGTTTTCACTTGATTTTGCTTTCAAATGTTAGGAATTCATATTTATACACCTCAAAATTTCTGTAGAAAGACTATAAGTAAGGACTTCACTGATAATGTTTACAATTGAGGCCGAACTTCTCTGGCGTCTTTTGTGTGAATCAGTTAAAATCCTTACGGTTCCAGTACTTACGTGTTACAAAACTCTCTAATTGTGGTAAAACTCTTAAAATCCGCAATTAGAGTTTCCAGAAATGATTATATACTTGTAAGAAACGCTTCAAATAAAAGTAAATGGATTCTTACTACATTTCCTGCCGGTTTTTAATCCCAGACATTACCAGTGGAAAGCTGGTAAATGACCGGAAAACTGATAATATTTAAAATTGCGGACACTTTAGGGAGCGTTTTCAACAGAATTTGCTTTCAAATGTTAGGAATTCATGTCTATACACCTCAAAATTTCTGTAGAAAGGCTGTAAGTAAGGACTTCACTGCTTATGTTTACAATTGAGGCCGAACTTCTCTGGCGTCTTTTGTGTGAATCAGTTAAAATCCTTAACGTTCCAGTACTTACTTGTTACAAAACTCTTTAATTGTGGTAAAACTCTTAAAATACGCAATTAGAGTTTCCAGAAATGATTATAAACTTGTAAGAAACCCTTTAAATAAAAGTAAATGGATTCGTACTACATTTCCTGCCGTTTTTTAATCCCAGACATTACCAGTGGAAAGCTGGTAAATGACCAGAAAACTATAATATTTACAACTCCGGACACTTTAGGGAGCGTTTTCACTTGAATTTGCTTTCAAATGTTAGGAATTCATGTTTATACAGCTCAAAATATCTGTAGAAAGACTGTAAGTAAGGACTTCACTGCTAATGTTTACAATTGAGGCCGAACTTCTCTGGCGTCTTTTGTGTGAATCAGTTAAAATCCTTAAGGTTCCAGTACTTACTTGTTACAAAACTCTCTAATTGTGGTAAAACTCTTAAAATACGCAATTAGAGTTTCCAGAAAAGATTTTAAACTGATAAGAAACACTTCAAATAAAAGTGAATGGATTCATACTACATTTCCTGCCGTTTTTTAATCCCAGACTTTACCAGTGGAAAGCTGGTAAATGACCAGAAAACTGATAATATTTACAAATCCGGACACTTTAGGGAGCGTTTTCACTTGATTTTGCTTTCAAATGTTAGGAATTCATATTTATACACCTCAAAATTTCTGTAGAAAGACTGTAAGTAAGGACTTCACTGCTAATGTTTACAATTGAGGCCGAACTTCTCTGGCGTCTTTTGTGTGAATCAGTTAAAATCCTTATGGTTCCAGTACTTAATTGTTACAAAACTCTCTAATTGTGGTAAAACTCTTAAAATCCGCAATTAGAGTTTCCAGAAATGATTATATACTTGTAAGAAACGCTTCAAATAAAAGTAAATGGATTCTTACTACATTTCCTGCCGGTTTTTAATCCCAGACATTACCAGTGGAAAGCTGGTAAATGACCAGAAAACTGATAATATTTACAAATCCGGACACTTTAGGGAGCGTTTTCACTTGATTTTGCTTTCAAATGTTAGGAATTCATGTTTATACAGCTCAAAATTTCTGTAGAAAGACTGTAAGTAAGGACTTCACTGCTAATGTTTACAATTGAGGCCGAACTTCTCTGGCGTCTTTTGTGTGAATCAGTTAAAATCCTTAAGGTTCCAGTACTTACTTGTTACAAAACTCTCTAATTGTGGTAAAACTCTTAAAATACGCAATTAGAGTTTCCAGAAATGATTTTAAACTCATAAGAAACACTTCAAATAAAAGTGAATGGATTCATACTACATTTCCTGCCGTTTTTTAATCCCAGACATTACCAGTGGAAAGATGGTAAATGACCAGAAAACTGATAATATTTACAACTCCGGACACTTTAGGGCGCGTTTTCACTTGAATTTGCTTTCAAATGTTAGGAATTCATGTTTATACAGCTCAAAATTTCTGTAGAAAGACTGTTAGGAATGACTATACTGCCTATGTTTACAGTTGAGGCCGAACTTCTCTGGCGTCTTTTGTGTGAATCAGTTGAAATCCTTACGGTTCCAGTACTTACGTGTTACAAAACTCTCTAATTGTGGTAAAACTCTTAAAATACGCAATTAGAGTTTCCAGAAATGATTATATACTTGTAAGAAACGCTTCAAATAAAAGTAAATGGATTCTTACTACATTTCCTGCCGGTTTTTAATCCCAAACATTACCAGTGGAAAGCTGGTAAATGACCAGAAAACTGATAATATTTACAAACCCGGACACTTTAGGGAGCGTTTTCACTTGAATTTGCTTTCAAATGTTAGGAATTCATATTTATACACCTCAAAATTTCTGTAGAAAGACTGTAAGTAAGGACTTCACTGCTAATGTTTACAATTGAGGCCGAACTTCTCTGGCGTCTTTTGTGTGAATCAGTTAAAATCCTTACGGTTCCAGTACTTACGTGTTACAAAACTCTCTAATTGTGGTAAAACTCTTAAAATACGCAATTAGAGTTTCCAGAAATGATTATATACTTGTAAGAAACGCTTCAAATAAAAGTAAATGGATTCTTACTACATTTCCTGCCGGTTTTTAATCCCAGACATTACCAGTGGAAAGCTGGTAAATGACCGGAAAACTGATAATATTTAAAATTGCGGACACTTTAGGGAGCGTTTTCAATAGAATTTGCTTTCAAATGTTAGGAATTCATGTCTATACACCTCAAAATTTCTGTAGAAAGACTGTAAGTAAGGACTTCACTGCTAATGTTTACAATTGAGGCCGAACTTCTGGGGCGTCTTTTGTGTGAATCAGTTAAAATCCTTACGGTTCCAGTACTTACGTGTTACAAAACTCTCTAATTGTGGTAAAACTCTTAAAATACGCAATTAGAGTTTCCAGAAATGATTATATACTTGTAAGAAACGCTTCAAATAAAAGTAAATGGATTCTTACTACATTTCCTGCCGGTTTTTAATCCCAGACATTACCAGTGGAAAGCTGGTAAATGACCAGAAAACTGATAATATTTACAAATCCGGACACTTTAGGGAGCGTTTTCACTTGATTTTGCTTTCAAATGTTAGGAATTCATATTTATACACCTCAAAATTTCTGTAGAAAGACTGTAAGTAAGGACTTCACTGCTAATGTTTACAATTGAGGCCGAACTTCTCTGGCGTCTTTTGTGTGAATCAGTTAAAATCCTTACGGTTCCAGTACTTACGTGTTACAAAACTCTCTAATTGTGGTAAAACTCTGAAAATACGCAATTAGAGTTTCCAGAAATGATTATATACTTGTAAGAAACGCTTCAAATAAAAGTAAATGGATTCTTACTACATTTCCTGCCGGTTTTTAATCCCAGACATTACCAGTGGAAAGCTGGTAAATGACCGGAAAACTGATAATATTTAAAATTGCGGACACTTTAGGGAGCGTTTTCAATAGAATTTGCTTTCAAATGTTAGGAATTCATGTCTATACACCTCAAAATTTCTGTAGAAAGGCTGTAAGTAAGGACTTCACTGCTTATGTTTACAATTGAGGCCGAACTTCTCTGGCGTCTTTTGTGTGAATCAGTTAAAATCCTTAAGGTTCCAGTACATACTTGTTACAAAACTCTCTAATTGTGGTAAAACTCTTAAAATACGCAATTAGAGTTTCCAGAAATGATTTTAAACTTATAAGAAACACTTCAAATAAAAGTGAATGGATTCATACTACATTTCCTGCCGTTTTTTAATCCCAGACATTACCAGTGGAAAGATGGTAAATGACCAGAAAACTGATAATATTTACAACTCCGGACACTTTAGGGCGCGTTTTCACTTGAATTTGCTTTCAAATGTTAGGAATTCATGTTTATACAGCTCAAAATTTCTGTAGAAAGACTGTAAGGAATGACTATACTGCCTATGTGTACAGTTGAGGCCGAACTTCTCTGGCGTCTTTTGTGTGAATCAGTTAAAATCCTTATGGTTCCTGTACTTACTTGTTACAAAACTCTCTAATTGTGGTAAAACTCTTAAAGTAGGCAATTAGAGTTTCCAGAAATGATTATATACTTGTAAGAAACGCTTGAAATAAAAGTAAATGGATTCTTACTACATTTCCTGCCGTTTTTTCATCCCAGACATTACCAGTGGAAAGCTGGTAAATGACCAGAAAACTGATAATATTTACAAATCCGGACACTTTAGGGAGCGTTTTCACTTGATTTTCCTTTCAAATGTTAGGAATTCATATTTATACACCTCAAAATTTCTGTAGAAAGACTGTAAGTAATGACTTCACTGCTAATGTTTACAATTGAGGCCGAACTTCTCTGGCGTCTTTTGTGTGAATCAGTTAAAATCCCTACGGTTCCAGTACTTACTTGTTACAAAACTCTCTAATTGTGGTAAAACTCTTAAAATCCGCAATTAGAGTTTCCAGAAATGATTATATACTTGTAAGAAACGCTTCAAATAAAAGTAAATGGATTCTTACTACATTTACTGCTGTTTTTTAATCCCAGACATTACCAGTGGAAAGCTGGTAAATGACCAGAAAACTGATAATATTTACAAATCCGGACACTTTAGGGAGCGTTTTCACTTGATTTTGCTTTCAAATGTTAGGAATTCATGTTTATACAGCTCAAAATTTCTGTAGAAAGACTGTAAGTAAGGACTTCACTGCTAATGTTTACAATTGAGGCCGAACTTCTCTGGCGTCTTTTGTGTGAATCAGTTAAAATCCTTAAGGTTCCAGTACTTACTTGTTACAAAACTCTCTAATTGTGGTAAAACTCTTAAAATACGCAATTAGAGTTTCCAGAAATGATCTTAAACTGATAGAAACACTTCAAATAAAAGTGAATGGATTCATACTACATTTCCTGCCGTTTTTTAATCCCAGACATTACCAGTGGAAAGATGGTAAATGACCAGAAAACTGATAATATTTACAACTCCGGACACTTTATGGCGCGTTTTCACTTGAATTTGCTTTCAAATGTTAGGAATTCATGTTTATACAGCTCAAAATTTCTGTAGAAAGACTGTAAGGAATGACTATACTGCCTATGTTTACAGTTGAGGCCGAACTTCTCTGGCGTCTTTTGTGTGAATCAGTTAAAATCCTTACGGTTCCAGTACTTACGTGTTACAAAACTCTCTAATTGTGGTAAAACTCTTAAAATACGCAATTAGAGTTTCCAGAAATGATTATATACTTGTAAGAAACGCTTCAAATAAAAGTAAATGGATTCTTACTACATTTCCTGCCGGTTTTTAATCCCAGACTTTACCAGTGGAAAGCTGGTAAATGACCAGAAAACTGATAATATTTACAAATCCGGACACTTTAGGGAGCGTTTTCACTTGATTTTGCTTTCAAATGTTAGGAATTCATATTTATACACCTCAAAATTTCTGTAGAAAGACTGTAAGTAAGGACTTCACTGCTAATGTTTACAATTGAGGCCGAACTTCTCTGGCGTCTTTTGTGTGAATCAGTTAAAATCCTTACGGTTCCAGTACTTACGTGTTACAAAACTCTCTAATTGTGGTAAAACTCTGAAAATACGCAATTAGAGTTTCCAGAAATGATTATATACTTGTAAGAAACGCTTCAAATAAAAGTAAATGGATTCTTACTACATTTCCTGCCGGTTTTTAATCCCAGACATTACCAGTGGAAAGCTGGTAAATGACCGGAAAACTGATAATATTTAAAATTGCGGACACTTTAGGGAGCGTTTTCAATAGAATTTGCTTTCAAATGTTAGGAATTCATGTCTATACAGCTCAAAATTTCTGTAGAAAGGCTGTAAGTAAGGACTTCACTGCTTATGTTTACAATTGAGGCCGAACTTCTCTGGCGTCTTTTGTGTGAATCAGTTAAAATCCTTAAGGTTCCAGTACGTACTTGTTACAAAACTCTCTAATTGTGGTAAAACTCTTAAAATACGCAATTAGAGTTTCCAGAAATGATTTTAAACTTATAAGAAACACTTCAAATAAAAGTGAATGGATTCATACTACATTTCCTGCCGTTTTTTAATCCCAGACATTACCAGTGGAAAGATGGTAAATGACCAGAAAACTGATAATATTTACAACTCCGGACACTTTAGGGCGCGTTTTCACTTGAATTTGCTTTCAAATGTTAGGAATTCATGTTTATACAGCTCAAAATTTCTGTAGAAAGACTGTAAGGAATGACTATACTGCCTATGTGTACAGTTGAGGCCGAACTTCTCTGGCGTCTTTTGTGTGAATCAGTTAAAATCCTTATGGTTCCTGTACTTACTTGTTACAAAACTCTCTAATTGTGGTAAAACTCTTAAAGTAGGCAATTAGAGTTTCCAGAAATGATTATATACTTGTAAGAAACGCTTGAAATAAAAGTAAATGGATTCTTACTACATTTCCTGCCGTTTTTTCATCCCAGACATTACCAGTGGAAAGCTGGTAAATGACCAGAAAACTGATAATATTTACAACTTCGGACACTTTAGGAAGCGTTTTCACTTGAATTTGCTTTCAAATGTTAGGAATTCATGTTTATACACCTCAAAATTTCTGTAGAAAGACTGTAAGTAAGGACTTCACTGCTAATGTTTACAATTGAGGCCGAACTTCTCTGGCGTCTTTTGTGTGAATCAGTTAAAATCCTTAAGGTTCCAGTACTTACTTGTTACAAAACTTTCTAATTGTGGTAAAACTCTTAAAATACGCAATTAGAGTTTCCAGAAAAGATTTTAAACTGATAAGAAACACTTCAAATAAAAGTGAATGGATTCATACTACATTTCCTGCCGTTTTTTAATCCCAGACTTTACCAGTGGAAAGCTGGTAAATGACCAGAAAACTGATAATATTTACAAATCCGGACACTTTAGGGAGCGTTTTCACTTGATTTTCCTTTCAAATGTTAGGAATTCATATTTATACACCTCAAAATTTCTGTAGAAAGACTGTAAGTAATGACTTCACTGCTAATGTTTACAATTGAGGCCGAACTTCTCTGGCGTCTTTTGTGTGAATCAGTTAAAATCCCTGCGGTTCCAGTACTTACTTGTTACAAAACTCTCTAATTGAGGTAAAACTCTTAAAATCCGCAATTAGAGTTTCCAGAAATGATTATATACTTGTAAGAAACGCTTCAAATAAAAGTAAATGGATTCTTACTACATTTACTGCTGTTTTTTAATCCCAGACATTACCAGTGGAAAGCTGGTAAATGACCAGAAAACTGATAATATTTACAAATCCGGACACTTTAGGGAGCGTTTTCACTTGATTTTGCTTTCAAATGTTAGGAATTCATGTTTATACAGCTCAAAATTTCTGTAGAAAGACTGTAAGTAAGGACTTCACTGCTAATGTTTACAATTGAGGCCGAACTTCTCTGGCGTCTTTTGTGTGAATCAGTTAAAATCCTTAAGGTTCCAGTACTTACTTGTTACAAAACTCTCTAATTGTGGTAAAACTCTTAAAATACGCAATTAGAGTTTCCAGAAATGATTTTAAACTCATAAGAAACACTTCAAATAAAAGTGAATGGATTCATACTACATTTCCTGACGTTTTTTAATCCCAGACATTACCAGTGGAAAGATGGTAAATGACCAGAAAACTGATAATATTTACAACTCCGGACACTTTAGGGCGCGTTTTCACTTGAATTTGCTTTCAAATGTTAGGAATTCATGTTTATACAGCTCAAAATTTCTGTAGAAAGACTGTTAGGAATGACTATACTGCCTATGTTTACAGTTGAGGCCGAACTTCTCTGGCGTCTTTTGTGTGAATCAGTTGAAATCCTTAAGGTTCCAGTACTTACGTGTTACAAAACTCTCTAATTGTGGTAAAACTCTTAAAATACGCAATTAGAGTTTCCAGAAATGATTATATACTTGTAAGAAACGCTTCAAATAAAAGTAAATGGATTCTTACTACATTTCCTGCCGGTTTTTAATCCCAGACTTTACCAGTGGAAAGCTGGTAAATGACCAGAAAACTGATAATATTTACAAATCCGGACACTTTAGGGAGCGTTTTCACTTGATTTTGCTTTCAAATGTTAGGAATTCATATTTATACACCTCAAAATTTCTGTAGAAAGACTGTAAGTAAGGACTTCACTGCTAATGTTTACAATTGAGGCCGAACTTCTCTGGCGTCTTTTGTGTGAATCAGTTAAAATCCTTACGGTTCCAGTACTTACGTGTTACAAAACTCTCTAATTGTGGTAAAACTCTGAAAATACGCAATTAGAGTTTCCAGAAATGATTATATACTTGTAAGAAACGCTTCAAATAAAAGTAAATGGATTCTTACTACATTTCCTGCCGGTTTTTAATCCCAGACATTACCAGTGGAAAGCTGGTAAATGACCGGAAAACTGATAATATTTAAAATTGCGGACACTTTAGGGAGCGTTTTCAATAGAATTTGCTTTCAAATGTTAGGAATTCATGTCTATACACCTCAAAATTTCTGTAGAAAGGCTGTAAGTAAGGACTTCACTGCTTATGTTTACAATTGAGGCCGAACTTCTCTGGCGTCTTTTGTGTGAATCAGTTAAAATCCTTAAGGTTCCAGTACTTACTTGTTACAAAACTCTCTAATTGTGGTAAAACTCTTAAAATACGCAATTAGAGTTTCCAGAAATGATTTTAAACTTATAAGAAACACTTCAAATAAAAGTGAATGGATTCATACTACATTTCCTGCCGTTTTTTAATCCCAGACATTACCAGTGGAAAGATGGTAAATGACCAGAAAACTGATAATATTTACAACTCCGGACACTTTAGGGCGCGTTTTCACTTGAATTTGCTTTCAAATGTTAGGAATTCATGTTTATACAGCTCAAAATTTCTGTAGAAAGACTGTAAGGAATGACTATACTGCCTATGTGTACAGTTGAGGCCGAACTTCTCTGGCGTCTTTTGTGTGAATCAGTTAAAATCCTTATGGTTCCTGTACTTACTTGTTACAAAACTCTCTAATTGTGGTAAAACTCTTAAAGTAGGCAATTAGAGTTTCCAGAAATGATTATATACTTGTAAGAAACGCTTGAAATAAAAGTAAATGGATTCTTACTACATTTCCTGCCGTTTTTTCATCCCAGACATTACCAGTGGAAAGCTGGTAAATGACCAGAAAACTGATAATATTTACAACTTCGGACACTTTAGGAAGCGTTTTCACTTGAATTTGCTTTCAAATGTTAGGAATTCATGTTTATACACCTCAAAATTTCTGTAGAAAGACTGTAAGTAAGGACTTCACTGCTAATGTTTACAATTGAGGCCGAACTTCTCTGGCGTCTTTTGTGTGAATCAGTTAAAATCCTTACGGTTCCAGTACTTACTTGTTACAAAACTCTCTAATTGTGGTAAAACTCTTAAAATCCGCAATTAGAGTTTCCAGAAATGATTATATACTTGTAAGAAACGCTTCAAATAAAAGTAAATGGATTCTTACTACATTTCCTGCTGTTTTTCAGTCCCAGACATTACCAGTGGAAAGCTGGTAAATGACCAGAAAACTGATAATATTTACAAATCCGGACACTTTAGGGAGAGTTTTCACTTGATTTTGCTTTCAAATGTTAGGAATTCATGTTTATACAGCTCAAAATTTCTGTAGAAAGACTGTAAGTTAGGACTTCACTGCTAATGTTTACAATTGAGGCAGAACTTCTCTGGCGTCTTTTGTGTGAATCAGTTAAAATCCTTAAGGTTCCAGTACTTACTTGTTACAAAACTCTCTAATTGTGGTAAAACTCTTAAAATACGCAATTAGAGTTTCCAGAAATGATTTTAAACTCATAAGAAACACTTCAAATAAAAGTGAATGGATTCATACTACATTTCCTGCCGTTTTTTAATCCAAGACATACCAGTGGAAAGATGGTAAATGACCAGAAAACTGATAATATTTACAACTCCGGACACTTTAGGGCGCGTTTTCACTTGAATTTGCTTTCAAATGTTAGGAATTCATGTTTATACAGCTCAAAATTTCTGTAGAAAGACTGTTAGGAATGACTATACTGCCTATGTTTACAGTTGAGGCCGAACTTCTCTGGCGTCTTTTGTGTGAATCAGTTGAAATCCTTACGGTTCCAGTACTTACGTGTTACAAAACTCTCTAATTGTGGTAAAACTCTTAAAATACGCAATTAGAGTTTCCAGAAATGATTATATACTTGTAAGAAACGCTTCAAATAAAAGTAAATGGATTCTTACTACATTTCCTGCCGGTTTTTAATCCCAGACATTACCAGTGGAAAGCTGGTAAATGACCAGAAAACTGATAATATTTACAAACCCGGACACTTTAGGGAGCGTTTTCACTTGATTTTGCTTTCAAATGTTAGGAATTCATATTTATACACCTCAAAATTTCTGTAGAAAGACTGTAAGTAAGGACTTCACTGCTAATGTTTACAATTGAGGCCGAACTTCTCTGGCGTCTTTTGTGTGAATCAGTTAAAATCCTTACGGTTCCAGTACTTACGTGTTACAAAACTCTCTAATTGTGGTAAAACTCTTAAAATACGCAATTAGAGTTTCCAGAAATGATTATATACTTGTAAGAAACGCTTCAAATAAAAGTAAATGGATTCTTACTACATTTCCTGCCGGTTTTTAATCCCAGACATTACCAGTGGAAAGTGGGTAAATGACCGGAAAACTGATAATATTTAAAATTGGGGACAATTTAGGGAGCGTTTTCAATAGAATTTGCTTTCAAATGTTAGGAATTCATGTCTATACAGCTCAAAATTTCTGTAGAAAGGCTGTAAGTAAGGACTTCACTGCTTATTTTTACAATTGAGGCCGAACTTCTCTGGCGTCTTTTGTGTGAATCAATTAAAATCCTTACGGTTCCAGTACTTACTTGTTACAAAACTCTCTAATTGTGGTACAACTCTTAAAATACGCAATTAGAGTTTCCAGAAATGATTATATACTTGTAAGAAACGCTTCAAATAAAAGTAAATGGATTCTTACTACATTTCCTGCCGGTTTTTAATCCCAGACATTACCAGTGGAAAGCTGGTAAATGACCGGAAAACTGATAATATTTAAAATTGCGGACACTTTAGGGAGCGTTTTCAATAGAATTTGCTTTCAAATGTTAGGAATTCATGTCTATACACCTCAAAATTTCTGTAGAAAGACTGTAAGTAAGGACTTCACTGCTAATGTTTACAATTGAGGCCGAACTTCTGGGGCGTCTTTTGTGTGAATCAGTTAAAATCCTTAAGGTTCCAGTACTTATTTGTTACAAAACTCTCTAATTGTGGTAAAACTCTTAAAATACGCAATTAGAGTTTCCAGAAATGATCTTAAACTGATAGAAACACTTCAAATAAAAGTGAATGGATTCATACTACATTTCCTGCCGTTTTTTAATCCCAGACATTACCAGTGGAAAGATGGTAAATGACCAGAAAACTGATAATATTTACAACTCCGGACACTTTAGGGCGCGTTTTCACTTGAATTTGCTTTCAAATGTTAGGAATTCATGTTTATACAGCTCAAAATTTCTGTAGAAAGACTGTTAGGAATGACTATACTGCCTATGTTTACAGTTGAGGCCGAACTTCTCTGGCGTCTTTTGTGTGAATCAGTTGAAATCCTTACGGTTCCAGTACTTACGTGTTACAAAACTCTCTAATTGTGGTAAAACTCTTAAAATACGCAATTAGAGTTTCCAGAAATGATTATATACTTGTAAGAAACGCTTCAAATAAAAGTAAATGGATTCTTACTACATTTCCTGCCGGTTTTTAATCCCAGACATTACCAGTGGAAAGCTGGTAAATGACCAGAAAACTGATAATATTTACAAACCCGGACACTTTAGGGAGCGTTTTCACTTGATTTTGCTTTCAAATGTTAGGAATTCATATTTATACACCTCAAAATTTCTGTAGAAAGACTGTAAGTAAGGACTTCACTGCTAATGTTTACAATTGAGGCCGAACTTCTCTGGCGTCTTTTGTGTGAATCAGTTAAAATCCTTACGGTTCCAGTACTTACGTGTTACAAAACTCTCTAATTGTGGTAAAACTCTTAAAATCCGCAATTAGAGTTTCCAGAAATGATTATATACTTGTAAGAAACGCTTCAAATAAAAGTAAATGGATTCTTACTACATTTCCTGCCGGTTTTTAATCCCAGACATTACCAGTGGAAAGCTGGTAAATGACCGGAAAACTGATAATATTTAAAATTGCGGACACTTTAGGGAGCGTTTTCAATAGAATTTGCTTTCAAATGTTAGGAATTCATGTCTATACACCTCAAAATTTCTGTAGAAAGACTGTAAGTAAGGACTTCACTGCTAATGTTTACAATTGAGGCCGAACTTCTGGGGCGTCTTTTGTGTGAATCAGTTAAAATCCTTAAGGTTCCAGTACTTATTTGTTACAAAACTCTCTAATTGTGGTAAAACTCTTAAAATACGCAATTAGAGTTTCCAGAAATGATCTTAAACTGATAGAAACACTTCAAATAAAAGTGAATGGATTCATACTACATTTCCTGCCGTTTTTTAATCCCAGACATTACCAGTGGAAAGATGGTAAATGACCAGAAAACTGATAATATTTACAACTCCGGACACTTTAGGGCGCGTTTTCACTTGAATTTGCTTTCAAATGTTAGGAATTCATGTTTATACAGCTCAAAATTTCTGTAGAAAGACTGTAAGGAATGACTATACTGCCTATGTTTACAGTTGAGGCCGAACTTCTCTGGCGTCTTTTGTGTGAATCAGTTAAAATCCTTACGGTTCTAGTACTTACGTGTTACAAAACTCTCTAATTGTGGTAAAACTCTTAAAATACGCAATTACAGTTTCCAGAAATGATTATATACTTGTAAGAAACGCTTCAAATAAAAGTAAATGGATTCTTACTACATTTCCTGCCGGTTTTTAATCCCAGACTTTACCAGTGGAAAGCTGGTAAATGACCAGAAAACTGATAATATTTACAAATCCGGACACTTTAGGGAGCGTTTTCACTTGATTTTGCTTTCAAATGTTAGGAATTCATATTTATACACCTCAAAATTTCTGTAGAAAGACTGTAAGTAAGGACTTCACTGCTAATGTTTACAATTGAGGCCGAACTTCTCTGGCGTCTTATGTGTGAATCAGTTAAAACCCTTACGGTTCCAGTACTTACGTGTTACAAAACTCTCTAATTGTGGTAAAACTCTGAAAATACGCAATTAGAGTTTCCAGAAATGATTATATACTTGTAAGAAACGCTTCAAATAAAAGTAAATGGATTCTTACTACATTTCCTGCCGGTTTTTAATCCCAGACATTACCAGTGGAAAGCTGGTAAATGACCGGAAAACTGATAATATTTAAAATTGCGGACACTTTAGGGAGCGTTTTCAATAAAATTTGCTTTCAAATGTTAGGAATTCATGTCTATACACCTCAAAATTTCTGTAGAAAGGCTGTAAGTAAGGACTTCACTGCTAATGTTTACAATTGAGGCCGAACTTCTCTGGCGTCTTTTGTGTGAATCAGTTAAAATCCTTAAGGTTCCAGTACTTACTTGTTACAAAACTCTCTAATTGTGGTAAAACTCTTAAAATACGCAATTAGAGTTTCCAGAAATGATTTTAAACTTATAAGAAACACTTCAAATAAAAGTGAATGGATTCATACTACATTTCCTGCCGTTTTTTAATCCCAGACATTACCAGTGGAAAGATGGTAAATGACCAGAAAACTGATAATATTTACAACTCCGGACACTTTAGGGCGCGTTTTCACTTGAATTTGCTTTCAAATGTTAGGAATTCATGTTTATACAGCTCAAAATTTCTGTAGAAAGACTGTAAGGAATGACTATACTGCCTATGTGTACAGTTGAGGCCGAACTTCTCTGGCGTCTTTTGTGTGAATCAGTTAAAATCCTTATGGTTCCTGTACTTACTTGTTACAAAACTCTCTAATTGTGGTAAAACTCTTAAAGTAGGCAATTAGAGTTTCCAGAAATGATTATATACTTGTAAGAAACGCTTGAAATAAAAGTAAATGGATTCTTACTACATTTCCTGCCGTTTTTTCATCCCAGACATTACCAGTGGAAAGCTGGTAAATGACCAGAAAACTGATAATATTTACAACTTCGGACACTTTAGGAAGCGTTTTCACTTGAATTTGCTTTCAAATGTTAGGATTTCATGTTTATACACCTCAAAATTTCTGTAGAAAGACTGTAAGTAAGGACTTCACTGCTAATGTTTACAATTGAGGCCGAACTTCTCTGGCGTCTTTTGTGTGAATCAGTTAAAATCCTTACGGTTCCAGTACTTACTTGTTACAAAACTCTCTAATTGTGGTAAAACTCTTAAAATCCGCAATTAGAGTTTCCAGAAATGATTATATACTTGTAAGAAACGCTTCAAATAAAAGTAAATGGATTCTTACTACATTTCCTGCTGTTTTTCAATCCCAGACATTACCAGTGGAAAGCTGGTAAATGACCAGAAAACTGATAATATTTACAAATCCGGACACTTTAGGGAGAGTTTTCACTTGATTTTGCTTTCAAATGTTAGGAATTCATGTTTATACAGCTCAAAATTTCTGTAGAAAGACTGTAAGTAAGGACTTCACTGCTAATGTTTACAATTGAGGCCGAACTTCTCTGGCGTCTTTTGTGTGAATCAGTTAAAATCCTTAAGGTTCCAGTACTTACTTGTTACAAAACTCTCTAATTGTGGTAAAACTCTTAAAATACGCAATTAGAGTTTCCAGAAATGATTTTAAACTCATAAGAAACACTTCAAATAAAAGTGAATGGATTCATACTATATTTCCTGCCGTTTTTTAATCCCAGACATTACCAGTGGAAAGATGGTAAATGACCAGAAAACTGATAATATTTACAACTCCGGACACTTTAGGGCGCGTTTTCACTTGAATTTGCTTTCAAATGTTAGGAATTCATGTTTATACAGCTCAAAATTTCTGTAGAAAGACTGTTAGGAATGACTATACTGCCTATGTTTACAGTTGAGGCCGAACTTCTCTGGCGTCTTTTGTGAGAATCAGTTGAAATCCTTACGGTTCCAGTACTTACGTGTTACAAAACTCTCTAATTGTGGTAAAACTCTTAAAATACGCAATTAGAGTTTCCAGAAATGATTATATACTTGTAAGAAACGCTTCAAATAAAATAAATGGATTCTTACTACATTTCCTGCCGGTTTTTAATCCCAGACTTTACCAGTGGAAAGCTGGTAAATGACCAGAAAACTGATAATATTTACAAATCCGGACACTTTAGGGAGCGTTTTCACTTGATTTTGCTTTCAAATGTTAGGAATTCATATTTATACACCTCAAAATTTCTGTAGAAAGACTGTAAGTAAGGACTTCACTGCTAATGTTTACAATTGAGGCCGAACTTCTCTGGCGTCTTTTGTGTGAATCAGTTAAAATCCTTAAGGTTCCAGTACTTACTTGTTACAAAACTCTCTAATTGTGGTAAAACTCTTAAAATACGCAATTAGAGTTTCCAGAAATGATTTTAAACTTATAAGAAACACTTCAAATAAAAGTGAATGGATTCATACTACATTTCCTGCCGTTTTTTAATCCCAGACATTACCAGTGGAAAGATGGTAAATGACCAGAAAACTGATAATATTTACAACTCCGGACACTTTAGGGCGCGTTTTCACTTGAATTTGCTTTCAAATGTTAGGAATTCATGTTTATACAGCTCAAAATTTCTGAGAAAGACTGTAAGGAATGACTATACTGCCTATGTGTACAGTTGAGGCCGAACTTCTCTGGCGTCTTTTGTGTGAATCAGTTAAAATCCATATGGTTCCTGTACTTACTTGTTACAAAACTCTCTAATTGTGGTAAAACTCTTAAAGTAGGCAATTAGAGTTTCCAGAAATGATTATATACTTGTAAGAAACGCTTGAAATAAAAGTAAATGGATTCTTACTACATTTCCTGCCGTTTTTTCATCCCAGACATTACCAGTGGAAAGCTGGTAAATGACCAGAAAACTGATAATATTTACAACTTCGGACACTTTAGGAAGCGTTTTCACTTGAATTTGCTTTCAAATGTTAGGAATTCATGTTTATACACCTCAAAATTTCTGTAGAAAGACTGTAAGTAAGGACTTCACTGCTAATGTTTACAATTGAGGCCGAACTTCTCTGGCGTCTTTTGTGTGAATCAGTTAAAATCCTTACGGTTCCAGTACTTACTTGTTACAAAACTCTCTAATTGTGGTAAAACTCTTAAAATCCGCAATTAGAGTTTCCAGAAATGATTATATACTTGTAAGAAACGCTTCAAATAAAAGTAAATGGATTCTTACTACATTTCCTGCTGTTTTTCAATCCCAGACATTACCAGTGGAAAGCTGGTAAATGACCAGAAAACTGATAATATTTACAAATCCGGACACTTTAGGGAGAGTTTTCACATGATTTTGCTTTCAAATGTTAGGAGTTCATGTTTATACAGCTCAAAATTTCTGTAGAAAGACTGTAAGGAAGGACTTCACTGCTAATGTTTACAATTGAGGCCGAACTTCTCTGGCGTCTTTTGTGTGAATCAGTTAAAATCCTTAAGGTTCCAGTACTTACGTGTTACAAAACTCTCTAATTGTGGTAAAACTCTGAAAATACGCAATTAGAGTTTCCAGAAATGATTATATACTTGTAAGAAACGCTTCAAATAAAAGTAAATGGATTCTTACTACATTTCCTGCCGGTTTTTAATCCCAGACATTACCAGTGGAAAGCTGGTAAATGACCGGAAAACTGATAATATTTAAAATTGCGGACACTTTAGGGAGCGTTTTCAATAGAATTTGCTTTCAAATGTTAGGAATTCATGTCTATACACCTCAAAATTTCTGTAGAAAGGCTGTAAGTAAGGACTTCACTGCTAATGTTTACAATTGAGGCCGAACTTCTCTGGCATCTTTTGTGTGAATCAGTTAAAATCCTTAAGGTTCCAGTACTTACTTGTTACAAAACTCTCTAATTGTGGTAAAACTCTTAAAATACGCAATTAGAGTTTCCAGAAATGATTTTAAACTTATAAGAAACACTTCAAATAAAAGTGAATGGATTCATACTACATTTCCTGCCGTTTTTTAATCCCAGACATTACCAGTGGAAAGATGGTAAATGACCAGAAAACTGATAATATTTACAACTCCGGACACTTTAGGGCGCGTTTTCACTTGAATTTGCTTTCAAATGTTAGGAATTCATGTTTATACAGCTCAAAATTTCTGTAGAAAGACTGTAAGGAATGACTATACTGCCTATGTGTACAGTTGAGGCCGAACTTCTCTGGCGTCTTTTGTGTGAATCAGTTAAAATCCTTATGGTTCCTGTACTTACTTGTTACAAAACTCTCTAATTGTGGTAAAACTCTTAAAGTAGGCAATTAGAGTTTCCAGAAATGATTATATACTTGTAAGAAACGCTTGAAATAAAAGTAAATGGATTCTTACTACATTTCCTGCCGTTTTTTCATCCCAGACATTACCAGTGGAAAGCTGGTAAATGACCAGAAAACTGATAATATTTACAACTTCGGACACTTTAGGAAGCGTTTTCACTTGAATTTGCTTTCAAATGTTAGGATTTCATGTTTATACACCTCAAAATTTCTGTAGAAAGACTGTAAGTAAGGACTTCACTGCTAATGTTTACAATTGAGGCCGAACTTCTCTGGCGTCTTTTGTGTGAATCAGTTAAAATCCTTACGGTTCCAGTACTTACTTGTTACAAAACTCTCTAATTGTGGTAAAACTCTTAAAATCCGCAATTAGAGTTTCCAGAAATGATTATATACTTGTAAGAAACGCTTCAAATAAAAGTAAATGGATTCTTACTACATTTCCTGCCGGTTTTTAATCCCAGACATTACCAGTGGAAAGCTGGTAAATGACCGGAAAACTGATAATATTTAAAATTGCGGACACTTTAGGGAGCGTTTTCAATAGAATTTGCTTTCAAATGTTAGGAATTCATGTCTATACACCTCAAAATTTCTGTAGAAAGGCTGTAAGTAAGGACTTCACTGCTTATGTTTACAATTGAGGCCGAACTTCTCTGGCGTCTTTTGTGTGAATCAGTTAAAATCCTTAAGGTTCCAGTACTTACTTGTTACAAAACTCTCTAATTGTGGTAAAACTCTTAAAATACGCAATTAGAGTTTCCAGAAATGATTTTAAACTTATAAGAAACACTTCAAATAAAAGTGAATGGATTCATACTACATTTCCTGCCGTTTTTTAATCCCAGACATTACCAGTGGAAAGATGGTAAATGACCAGAAAACTGATAATATTTACAACTCCGGACACTTTAGGGCGCGTTTTCACTTGAATTTGCTTTCAAATGTTAGGAATTCATGTTTATACAGCTCAAAATTTCTGAGAAAGACTGTAAGGAATGACTATACTGCCTATGTGTACAGTTGAGGCCGAACTTCTCTGGCGTCTTTTGTGTGAATCAGTTAAAATCCATATGGTTCCTGTACTTACTTGTTACAAAACTCTCTAATTGTGGTAAAACTCTTAAAGTAGGCAATTAGAGTTTCCAGAAATGATTATATACTTGTAAGAAACGCTTGAAATAAAAGTAAATGGATTCTTACTACATTTCCTGCCGTTTTTTCATCCCAGACATTACCAGTGGAAAGCTGGTAAATGACCAGAAAACTGATAATATTTACAACTTCGGACACTTTAGGAAGCGTTTTCACTTGAATTTGCTTTCAAATGTTAGGAATTCATGTTTATACACCTCAAAATTTCTGTAGAAAGACTGTAAGTAAGGACTTCACTGCTAATGTTTACAATTGAGGCCGAACTTCTCTGGCGTCTTTTGTGTGAATCAGTTAAAATCCTTACGGTTCCAGTACTTACTTGTTACAAAACTCTCTAATTGTGGTAAAACTCTTAAAATCCGCAATTAGAGTTTCCAGAAATGATTATATACTTGTAAGAAACGCTTCAAATAAAAGTAAATGGATTCTTACTACATTTCCTGCTGTTTTTCAATCCCAGACATTACCAGTGGAAAGCTGGTAAATGACCAGAAAACTGATAATATTTACAAATCCGGACACTTTAGGGAGAGTTTTCACATGATTTTGCTTTCAAATGTTAGGAATTCATGTTTATACAGCTCAAAATTTCTGTAGAAAGACTGTAAGGAAGGACTTCACTGCTAATGTTTACAATTGAGGCCGAACTTCTCTGGCGTCTTTTGTGTGAATCAGTTAAAATCCTTAAGGTTCCAGTACTTACTTGTTACAAAACTCTCTAATTGTGGTAAAACTCTTAATATACGCAATTAGAGTTTCCAGAAATGATTTTAAACTCATAAGAAACACTTCAAATAAAAGTGAATGGATTCATACTACATTTCCTGCCGTTTTTTAATCCCAGACATTACCAGTGGAAAGATGGTAAATGACCAGAAAACTGATAATATTTACAACTCCGGACACTTTAGGGCGCGTTTTCACTTGAACTTGCTTTCAAATGTTAGGAATTCATGTTTATACAGCTCAAAATTTCTGTAGAAAGACTGTTAGGAATGACTATACTGCCTATGTTTACAGTTGAGGCCGAACTTCTCTGGCGTCTTTTGTGTGAATCAGTTGAAATCCTTACGGTTCCAGTACTTACGTGTTACAAAACTCTCTAATTGTGGTAAAACTCTTAAAATACGCAATTAGAGTTTCCAGAAATGATTATATACTTGTAAGAAACGCTTCAAATAAAAGTAAATGGATTCTTACTACATTTCCTGCCGGTTTTTAATCCCAGACATTACCAGTGGAAAGCTGGTAAATGACCAGAAAACTGATAATATTTACAAATCCGGACACTTTAGGGAGAGTTTTCACTTGATTTTGCTTTCAAATGTTAGGAATTCATGTTTATACAGCTCAAAATTTCTGTAGAAAGACTGTAAGTAAGGACTTCACTGCTAATGTTTACAATTGAGGCCGAACTTCTCTGGCGTCTTTTGTGTGAATCAGTTAAAATCCTTAAGGTTCCAGTACTTACTTGTTACAAAACTCTCTAATTGTGGTAAAACTCTTAAAATACGCAATTAGAGTTTCCAGAAATGATTTTAAACTCATAAGAAACACTTCAAATAAAAGTGAATGGATTCATACTACATTTCCTGCCGTTTTTTAATCCCAGACATTACCAGTGGAAAGATGGTAAATGACCAGAAAACTGATAATATTTACAACTCCAGACACTTTAGGGCGCGTTTTCACTTGAATTTGCTTTCAAATGTTAGGAATTCATGTTTATACAGCTCAAAATTTCTGTAGAAAGACTGTTAGGAATGACTATACTGCCTATGTTTACAGTTGAGGCCGAACTTCTCTGGCGTCTTTTGTGTGAATCAGTTGAAATCCTTACGGTTCCAGTACTTACGTGTTACAAAACTCTCTAATTGTGGTAAAACTCTTAAAATACGCAATTAGAGTTTCCAGAAATGATTATATACTTGTAAGAAACGCTTCAAATAAAAGTAAATGGATTCTTACTACATTTCCTGCCGGTTTTTAATCCCAGACATTACCAGTGGAAAGCTGGTAAATGACCAGAAAACTGATAATATTTACAAACCCGGACACTTTAGGGAGCGTTTTCACTTGATTTTGCTTTCAAATGTTAGGAATTCATATTTATACACCTCAAAATTTCTGTAGAAAGACTGTAAGTAAGGACTTCACTGCTAATGTTTACAATTGAGGCCGTACTTCTCTGGCGTCTTTTGTGTGAATCAGTTAAAATCCTTACGGTTCCAGTACTTACGTGTTACAAAACTCTCTAATTGTGGTAAAACTCTTAAAATACGCAATTAGAGTTTCCAGAAATGATTATATACTTGTAAGAAACGCTTCAAATAAAAGTAAATGGATTCTTACTACATTTCCTGCCGGTTTTTAATCCCAGACATTACCAGTGGAAAGCTGGTAAATGACCGGAAAACTGATAATATTTAAAATTGCGGACACTTTAGGGAGCGTTTTCAATAGAATTTGCTTTCAAATGTTAGGAATTCATGTCTATACACCTCAAAATTTCTGTAGAAAGGCTGTAAGTAAGGACTTCACTGCTAATGTTTACAATTGAGGCAGAACTTCTCTGGCGTCTTTTGTGTGAATCAGTTAAAATCCTTAAGGTTCCAGTACTTACTTGTTACAAAACTCTCTAATTGTGGTAAAACTCTGAAAATACGCAATTAGAGTTTCCAGAAATGATTATATACTTGTAAGAAACGCTTCAAAAAAAGTAAATTGATTCTTACTACATTTCCTGCTGTTTTTCAATCCTAGACATTACCAGTGGAAAGCTGGTAAATGACCAGAAAACTGATAATATTTACAAATCCGGACACTTTAGGGAGAGTTTTCACTTGATTTTGCTTTCAAATGTTAGGAATTCATGTTTATACAGCTCAAAATTTCTGTAGAAAGACTGTAAGTAAGGACTTCACTGCTAATGTTTACAATTGAGGCCGAACTTCTCTGGCGTCTTTTGTGTGAATCAGTTAAAATCCTTAAGGTTCCAGTACTTACTTGTTACAAAACTCTCTAATTGTGGTAAAACTCTTAAAATACGCAATTAGAGTTTCCAGAAATGATTATATACTTGTAAGAAACGCTTCAAATAAATGTAAATGGATTCTTACTACATTTCCTGCCGGTTTTTAATCCCAGACATTACCAGTGGAAAGCTGGTAAATGACCGGAAAACTGATAATATTTAAAATTGCGGACACTTTAGGGAGCGTTTTCAATAGAATTTGCTTTCAAATTTAGGAATTCATGTTTATACACCTCAAAATTTCTGTAGAAAGACTGTAAGTAAGGACTTCACTGCTAATGTTTACAATTGAGGCCGAACTTCTCGGGCGTCTTTTGTGTGAATCAGTTAAAATCCTTAAGGTTCCAGTACTTACTTGTTACAAAACTCTCTAATTGTGGTAAAACTCTTAAAATACGCAATTAGAGTTTCCAGAAATGATTTTAAACTTATAAGAAACACTTCAAATAAAAGTGAATGGATTCATACTACATTTCCTGCCGTTTTTTAATCCCAGACATTACCAGTGGAAAGATGGTAAATGACCAGAAAACTGATAATATTTACAACTCCGGACACTTTAGGGCGCGTTTTCACTTGAATTTGCTTTCAAATGTTAGGAATTCATGTTTATACAGCTCAAAATTTCTGTAGAAAGACTGTTAGGAATGACTATACTGCCTATGTTTACAGTTGAGGCCGAACTTCTCTGGCGTCTTTTGTGAGAATCAGTTGAAATCCTTACGGTTCCAGTACTTACGTGTTACAAAACTCTCTAATTGTGGTAAAACTCTTAAAATACGCAATTAGAGTTTCCAGAAATGATTATATACTTGTAAGAAACGCTTCAAATAAAAGTAAATGGATTCTTACTACATTTCCTGCCGGTTTTTAATCCCAGACTTTACCAGTGGAAAGCTGGTAAATGACCAGAAAACTGATAATATTTACAAATCCGGACACTTTAGGGAGCGTTTTCACTTGATTTTGCTTTCAAATGTTAGGAATTCATATTTATACACCTCAAAATTTCTGTAGAAAGACTGTAAGTAAGGACTTCACTGCTAATGTTTACAATTGAGGCCGAACTTCTCTGGCGTCTTTTGTGTGAATCAGTTAAAATCCTTACGGTTCCAGTACTTACGTGTTACAAAACTCTCTAATTGTGGTAAAACTCTGAAAATACGCAATTAGAGTTTCCAGAAATGATTATATACTTGTAAGAAACGCTTCAAATAAAAGTAAATGGATTCTTACTACATTTCCTGCCGGTTTTTAATCCCAGACATTACCAGTGGAAAGCTGGTAAATGACCGGAAAACTGATAATATTTAAAATTGCGGACACTTTAGGGAGCGTTTTCAATAGAATTTGCTTTCAAATGTTAGGAATTCATGTCTATACACCTCAAAATTTCTGTAGAAAGGCTGTAAGTAAGGACTTCACTGCTTATGTTTACAATTGAGGCCGAACTTCTCTGGCGTCTTTTGTGTGAATCAGTTAAAATCCTTAAGGTTCCAGTACTTACTTGTTACAAAACTCTCTAATTGTGGTAAAACTCTTAAAATACGCAATTAGAGTTTCCAGAAATGATTTTAAACTTATAAGAAACACTTCAAATAAAAGTGAATGGATTCATACTACATTTCCTGCCGTTTTTTAATCCCAGACATTACCAGTGGAAAGATGGTAAATGACCAGAAAACTGATAATATTTACAACTCCGGACACTTTAGGGCGCGTTTTCACTTGAATTTGCTTTCAAATGTTAGGAATTCATGTTTATACAGCTCAAAATTTCTGAGAAAGACTGTAAGGAATGACTATACTGCCTATGTGTACAGTTGAGGCCGAACTTCTCTGGCGTCTTTTGTGTGAATCAGTTAAAATCCATATGGTTCTTGTACTTACTTGTTACAAAACTCTCTAATTGTGGTAAAACTCTTAAAGTAGGCAATTAGAGTTTCCAGAAATGATTATATACTTGTAAGAAACGCTTGAAATAAAAGTAAATGGATTCTTACTACATTTCCTGCCGTTTTTTCATCCCAGACATTACCAGTGGAAAGCTGGCAAATGACCAGAAAACTGATAATATTTACAACTTCGGACACTTTAGGAAGCGTTTTCACTTGAATTTGCTTTCAAATGTTAGGAATTCATGTTTATACACCTCAAAATTTCTGTAGAAAGACTGTAAGTAAGGACTTCACTGCTAATGTTTACAATTGAGGCCGAACTTCTCTGGCGTCTTTTGTGTGAATCAGTTAAAATCCTTACGGTTCCAGTACTTACTTGTTACAAAACTCTCTAATTGTGGTAAAACTCTTAAAATACGCAATTAGAGTTTCCAGAAATGATTATATACTTGTAAGAAACGCTTCAAATAAAAGTAAATGGATTCTTACTACATTTCCTGCTGTTTTTCAATCCTAGACATTAGAAGTGGAAAGCTGGTAAATGACCAGAAAACTGATAATATTTACAAATCCGGACACTTTAGGGAGAGTTTTCACTTGATTTTGCTTTCAAATGTTAGGAATTCATGTTTATACAGCTCAAAATTTCTGTAGAAAGACTGTAAGTAAGGACTTCACTGCTAATGTTTACAATTGAGGCCGAACTTCTCTGGCGTCTTTTGTGTGAATCAGTTAAAATCCTTAAGGTTCCAGTACTTACTTGTTACAAAACTCTCTAATTGTGGTAAAACTCTTAAAATACGCAATTAGAGTTTCCAGAAATGATTATATACTTGTAAGAAACGCTTCAAATAAATGTAAATGGATTCTTACTACATTTCCTGCCGTTTTTTAATCCCAGACATTACCAGTGGAAAGATGGTAAATGACCAGAAAACTGATAATATTTACAACTCCGGACACATTAGGGCGCGTTTTCACTTGAATTTGCTTTCAAATGTTAGGAATTCATGTTTATACAGCTCAAAATTTCTGTAGAAAGACTGTTAGGAATGACTATACTGCCTACGTTTACAGTTGAGGCCGAACTTCTCTGGCGTCTTTTGTGTGAATCAGTTGAAATCCTTACGGTTCCAGTACTTACGTGTTACAAAACTCTCTAATTGTGGTAAAACTCTTAAAATACGCAATTAGAGTTTCCAGAAATGATTATATACTTGTAAGAAACGCTTCAAATAAAAGTAAATGGATTCTTACTACATTTCCTGCCGGTTTTTAATCCCAGACATTACCAGTGGAAAGCTGGTAAATGACCAGAAAACTGATAATATTTACAAATCCGGACACTTTAGGGAGAGTTTTCACTTGATTTTGCTTTCAAATGTTAGGAATTCATGTTTATACAGCTCAAAATTTCTGTAGAAAGACTGTAAGTAAGGACTTCACTGCTAATGTTTACAATTGAGGCCGAACTTCTCTGGCGTCTTTTGTGTGAATCAGTTAAAATCCTTAAGGTTCCAGTACTTACTTGTTACAAAACTCTCTAATTGTGGTAAAACTCTTAAAATACGCAATTAGAGTTTCCAGAAATGATTTTAAACTCATAAGAAACACTTCAAATAAAAGTGAATGGATTCATACTACATTTCCTGCCGTTTTTTAATCCCAGACATTACCAGTGGAAAGATGGTAAATGACCAGAAAACTGATAATATTTACAACTCCGGACACTTTAGGGCGCGTTTTCACTTGAATTTGCTTTCAAATGTTAGGAATTCATGTTTATACAGCTCAAAATTTCTGTAGAAAGACTGTTAGGAATGACTATACTGCCTATGTTTACAGTTGAGGCCGAACTTCTCTGGCGTCTTTTGTGTGAATCAGTTGAAATCCTTACGGTTCCAGTACTAACGTGTTACAAAACTCTCTAATTGTGGTAAAACTCTTAAAATACGCAATTAGAGTTTCCAGAAATGATTATATACTTGTATGAAACGCTTCAAATAAAAGTAAATGGATTCTTACTACATTTCCTGCCGGTTTTTAATCCCAGACATTACCAGTGGAAAGCTGGTAAATGACCAGAAAACTGATAATATTTACAAACCCGGACACTTTAGGGAGCGTTTTCACTTGATTTTGCTTTCAAATGCTAGGAATTCATATTTATACACCTCAAAATTTCTGTAGAAAGACTGTAAGTAAGGACTTCACTGCTAATGTTTACAATTGAGGCCGAACTTCTCTGGCGTCTTTTGTGTGAATCAGTTAAAATCCTTACGGTTCCAGTACTTACGTGTTACAAAACTCTCTAATTGTGGTAAAACTCTTAAAATACGCAATTAGAGTTTCCAGAAATGATTATATACTTGTAAGAAACGCTTCAAATAAAAGTAAATGGATTCTTACTACATTTCCTGCCGGTTTTTAATCCCAGACATTACCAGTGGAAAGCTGGTAAATGACCGGAAAACTGATAATATTTAAAATTGCGGACAATTTAGGGAGCGTTTTCAATAGAATTTGCTTTCAAATGTTAGGAATTCATGTCTATACAGCTCAAAATTTCTGTAGAAAGACTGTAAGTAAGGACTTCACTGCTAATGTTTACAATTGAGGCCGAACTTCTCTGGCGTCTTTTGTGTGAATCAGTTAAAATCCTTAAGGTTCCAGTACTTACTTGTTACAAAACTCTCTAATTGTGGTAAAACTCTTAAAATCCGCAATTAGAGTTTCCAGAAATGATTATATACTTGTAAGAAACGCTTCAAATAAAAGTAAATGGATTCTTACTACATTTCCTGCTGTTTTTCAATTCTAGACATTAGAAGTGGAAAGCTGGTAAATGACCAGAAAACTGATAATATTTACAAATCCGGACACTTTAGGGAGAGTTTTCACTTGATTTTGCTTTCAAATGTTAGGAATTCATGTTTATACAGCTCAAAATTTCTGTAGAAAGACTGTAAGTAAGGACTTCACTGCTAATGTTTACAATTGAGGCCGAACTTCTCTGGCATCTTTTGTGTGAATCAGTTAAAATCCTTAAGGTTCCAGTACTTACTTGTTACAAAACTCTCTAATTGTGGTAAAACTCTTAAAATACGCAATTAGAGTTTCCAGAAATGATTATATACTTGTAAGAAACGCTTCAAATAAATGTAAATGGATTCTTACTACATTTCCTGCCGTTTTTTAATCCCAGACATTACCAGTGGAAAGATGGTAAATGACCAGAAAACTGATAATATTTACAACTCCGGACACTTTAGGGCGCGTTTTCACTTGAATTTGCTTTCAAATGTTAGGAATTCATGTTTATACAGCTCAAAATTTCTGTAGAAAGACTGTTAGGAATGACTATACTGCCTACGTTTACAGTTGAGGCCGAACTTCTCTGGCGTCTTTTGTGTGAATCAGTTGAAATCCTTACGGTTCCAGTACTTACGTGTTACAAAACTCTCTAATTGTGGTAAAACTCTTAAAATACGCAATTAGAGTTTCCAGAAATGATTTTAAACTCATAAGAAACACTTCAAATAAAAGTGAATGGATTCATACTACATTTCCTGCCGTTTTTTAATCCCAGACATTACCAGTGGAAAGATGGTAAATGACCAGAAAACTGATAATATTTACAACTCCGGACACTTTAGGGCGCGTTTTCACTTGAATTTGCTTTCAAATGTTAGGAATTCATGTTTATACAGCTCAAAATTTCTGTAGAAAGACTGTTAGGAATGACTATACTGCCTATGTTTACAGTTGAGGCCGAACTTCTCTGGCGTCTTTTGTGTGAATCAGTTGAAATCCTTACGGTTCCAGTACTTACGTGTTACAAAACTCTCTAATTGTGGTAAAACTCTTAAAATACGCAATTAGAGTTTCCAGAAATGATTATATACTTGTAAGAAACGCTTCAAATAAAAGTAAATGGATTCTTACTACATTTCCTGCCGGTTTTTAATCCCAGACATTACCAGTGGAAAGCTGGTAAATGACCAGAAAACTGATAATATTTACAAACCCGGACACTTTAGGGAGCGTTTTCACTTGATTTTGCTTTCAAATGTTAGGAATTCATATTTATACACCTCAAAATTTCTGTAGAAAGACTGTAAGTAAGGACTTCACTGCTAATGTTTACAATTGAGGCCGAACTTCTCTGGCGTCTTTTGTGTGAATCAGTTAAAATCCTTACGGTTCCAGTACTTACGTGTTACAAAACTCTCTAATTGTGGTAAAACTCTTAAAATACGCAATTAGAGTTTCCAGAAATGATTATATACTTGTAAGAAACGCTTCAAATAAAAGTAAATGGATTCTTACTACATTTCCTGCCGGTTTTTAATCCCAGACATTACCAGTGGAAAGCTGGTAAATGACCGGAAAACTGATAATATTTAAAATTGCGGACAATTTAGGGAGCGTTTTCAATAGAATTTGCTTTCAAATGTTAGGAATTCATGTCTATACAGCTCAAAATTTCTGTAGAAAGACTGTAAGTAAGGACTTCACTGCTAATGTTTACAATTGAGGCCGAACTTCTCTGGCGTCTTTTGTGTGAATCAGTTAAAATCCTTACGGTTCCAGTACTTACTTGTTACAAAACTCTCTAATTGTGGTAAAACTCTTAAAATCCGCAATTAGAGTTTCCAGAAATGATTATATACTTGTAAGAAACGCTTCAAATAAAAGTAAATGGATTCTTACTACATTTCCTGCTGTTTTTCAATCCTAGACATTACCAGTGGAAAGCTGGTAAATGACCAGAAAACTGATAATATTTACAAATCCGGACACTTTAGGGAGAGTTTTCACTTGATTTTGCTTTCAAATGTTAGGAATTCATGTTTATACAGCTCAAAATTTCTGTAGAAAGACTGTAAGTAAGGACTTCACTGCTAATGTTTACAATTGAGGCCGAACTTCTCTGGCGTCTTTTGTGTGAATCAGTTAAAATCCTTAAGGTTCCAGTACTTACTTGTTACAAAACTCTCTAATTGTGGTAAAACTCTTAAAATACGCAATTAGAGTTTCCAGAAATGATTATATACTTGTAAGAAACGCTTCAAATAAATGTAAATGGATTCTTACTACATTTCCTGCCGTTTTTTAATCCCAGACATTACCAGTGGAAAGATGGTAAATGACCAGAAAACTGATAATATTTACAACTCCGGACACTTTAGGGCGCGTTTTCACTTGAATTTGCTTTCAAATGTTAGGAATTCATGTTTATACAGCTCAAAATTTCTGTAGAAAGACTGTTAGGAATGACTATACTGCCTACGTTTACAGTTGAGGCCGAACTTCTCTGGCGTCTTTTGTGTGAATCAGTTGAAATCCTTACGGTTCCAGTACTTACGTGTTACAAAACTCTCTAATTGTGGTAAAACTCTTAAAATACGCAATTAGAGTTTCCAGAAATGATTTTAAACTCATAAGAAACACTTCAAATAAAAGTGAATGGATTCATACTACATTTCCTGCCGTTTTTTAATCCCAGACATTACCAGTGGAAAGATGGTAAATGACCAGAAAACTGATAATATTTACAACTCCGGACACTTTAGGGCGCGTTTTCACTTGAATTTGCTTTCAAATGTTAGGAATTCATGTTTATACAGCTCAAAATTTCTGTAGAAAGACTGTTAGGAATGACTATACTGCCTATGTTTACAGTTGAGGCCGAACTTCTCTGGCGTCTTTTGTGTGAATCAGTTGAAATCCTTACGGTTCCAGTACTTACGTGTTACAAAACTCTCTAATTGTGGTAAAACTCTTAAAATACGCAATTAGAGTTTCCAGAAATGATTATATACTTGTAAGAAACGCTTCAAATAAAAGTAAATGGATTCTTACTACATTTCCTGCCGGTTTTTAATCCCAGACATTACCAGTGGAAAGCTGGTAAATGACCAGAAAACTGATAATATTTACAAACCCGGACACTTTAGGGAGCGTTTTCACTTGATTTTGCTTTCAAATGTTAGGAATTCATATTTATACACCTCAAAATTTCTGTAGAAAGACTGTAAGTAAGGACTTCACTGCTAATGTTTACAATTGAGGCCGAACTTCTCTGGCGTCTTTTGTGTGAATCAGTTAAAATCCTTACGGTTCCAGTACTTACGTGTTACAAAACTCTCTAATTGTGGTAAAACTCTTAAAATACGCAATTAGAGTTTCCAGAAATGATTATATACTTGTAAGAAACGCTTCAAATAAAAGTAAATGGATTCTTACTACATTTCCTGCCGGTTTTTAATCCCAGACATTACCAGTGGAAAGCTGGTAAATGACCGGAAAACTGATAATATTTAAAATTGCGGACAATTTAGGGAGCGTTTTCAATAGAATTTGCTTTCAAAAGTTAGGAATTCATGTCTATACAGCTCAAAATTTCTGTAGAAAGACTGTAAGTAAGGACTTCACTGCTAATGTTTACAATTGAGGCCGAACTTCTCTGGCGTCTTTTGTGTGAATCAGTTAAAATCCTTACGGTTCCAGTACTTACTTGTTACAAAACTCTCTAATTGTGGTAAAACTCTTAAAATCCGCAATTAGAGTTTCCAGAAATGATTATATACTTGTAAGAAACGCTTCAAATAAAAGTAAATGGATTCTTACTACATTTCCTGCTGTTTTTCAATCCTAGACATTACCAGTGGAAAGCTGGTAAATGACCAGAAAACTGATAATATTTACAAATCCGGACACTTTAGGGAGAGTTTTCACTTGATTTTGCTTTCAAATGTTAGGAATTCATGTTTATACAGCTCAAAATTTCTGTAGAAAGACTGTAAGTAAGGACTTCACTGCTAATGTTTACAATTGAGGCCGAACTTCTCTGGCGTCTTTTGTGTGAATCAGTTAAAATCCTTAAGGTTCCAGTACTTACTTGTTACAAAACTCTCTAATTGTGGTAAAACTCTTAAAATACGCAATTAGAGTTTCCAGAAATGATTATATACTTGTAAGAAACGCTTCAAATAAATGTAAATGGATTCTTACTACATTTCCTGCCGGTTTTTAATCACAGACATTACCAGTGGAAAGCTGGTAAATGACCGGAAAACTGATAATATTTAAAATTGCGGACACTTTAGGGAGCGTTTTCAATAGAATTTGCTTTCAAATTTAGGAATTCATGTTTATACACCTCAAAATTTCTGTAGAAAGACTGTAAGTAAGGACTTCACTGCTAATGTTTACAATTGAGGCCGAACTTCTCGGGCGTCTTTTGTGTGAATCAGTTAAAATCCTTAAGGTTCCAGTACTTACTTGTTACAAAACTCTCTAATTGTGGTAAAACTCTTAAAATACGCAATTAGAGTTTCCAGAAATGATTTTAAACTTATAAGAAACACTTCAAATAAAAGTGAATGGATTCATACTACATTTCCTGCCGTTTTTTAATCCCAGACATTACCAGTAGAAAGATGGTAAATGACCAGAAAACTGATAATATTTACAACTCCGGACACTTTAGGGCGCGTTTTCACTTGAATTTGCTTTCAAATATTAGGAATTCATGTTTATACAGCTCTAAATTTCTGTAGAAAGACTGTAAGGAATGACTATACTGCCTATGTGTACAGTTGAGGCCGAACTTCTCTGGCGTCTTTTCTGTGAATCAGTTAAAATCCTTATGGTTCCTGTACTTACTTGTTACAAAACTCTCTAATTGTGGTAAAACTCTTAAAGTAGGCAATTAGAGTTTCCAGAAATGATTATATACTTGTAAGAAACGCTTGAAATAAAAGTGAATGGATTCATACTACATTTCCTGCCGTTTTTTAATCCCAGACATTACCAGTGGAAAGCTGGTAAATGACCAGAAAACTGATAATATTTACAACTCCGGACACTTTAGGAAGCGTTTTCACTTGAATTTGCTTTCAAATGTTAGGAATTCATGTTTATACACCTCAAAATTTCTGTAGAAAGACTGTAAGTAAGGACTTCACTGCTAATGTTTACAATTGAGGCCGAACTTCTCTGGCGTCTTTTGTGTGAATCAGTTAAAATCCTTACGGTTCCAGTACTTACTTGTTACAAAACTCTCTAATTGTGGTAAAACTCTTAAAATACGCAATTAGAGTTTCCAGAAATGATTTTAAACTCATAAGAAACACTTCAAATAAAAGTGAATGGATTCATACTACATTTCCTGCCGTTTTTTAATCCCAGACATTACCAGTGGAAAGATGGTAAATGACCAGAAAACTGATAATATTTACAACTCCGGACACTTTAGGGCGCGTTTTCACTTGAATTTGCTTTCAAATGTTAGGAATTCATGTTTATACAGCTCAAAATTTCTGTAGAAAGACTGTTAGGAATGACTATACTGCCTATGTTTACAGTTGAGGCTGAACTTCTCTGGCGTCTTTTGTGTGAATCAGTTGAAATCCTTACGGTTCCAGTACTTACGTGTTACAAAACTCTCTAATTGTGGTAAAACTCTTAAAATACGCAATTAGAGTTTCCAGAAATGATTATATACTTGTAAGAAACGCTTCAAATAAAAGGAAATGGATTCTTACTACATTTCCTGCCGGTTTTTAATCCCAGACATTACCAGTGGAAAGCTGGTAAATGACCAGAAAACTGATAATATTTACAAACCCGGACACTTTAGGGAGCGTTTTCACTTGATTTTGCTTTCAAATGTTAGGAATTCATGTTTATACACCTCAAAATTTCTGTAGAAAGACTGTAAGTAAGGACTTCACTGCTAATGTTTACAATTGAGGCCGAACTTCTCTGGCGTCTTTTGTGTGAATCAGTTAAAATCCTTACGGTTCCAGTACTTACGTGTTACAAAACTCTCTAATTGTGGTAAAACACTTAAAATACGCAATTAGAGTTTCCAGAAATGATTATATACTTGTAAGAAACGCTTCAAATAAAAGTAAATGGATTCTTACTACATTTCCTGCCGGTTTTTAATCCCAGACATTACCAGTGGAAAGCTGGTAAATGACCGGAAAACTGATAATATTTAAAATTGCGGACACTTTAGGGAGCGTTTTCAATAGAATTTGCTTTCAAATGTTAGGAATTCATGTCTATACACCTCAAAATTTCTGTAGAAAGACTGTAAGTAAGGACTTCACTGCTAATGTTTACAATTGAGGCCGAACTTCTGGGGCGTCTTTTGTGTGAATCAGTTAAAATCCTTAAGGTTCCAGTACTTACTTGTTACAAAACTCTCTAATTGTGGTAAAACTCTTAAAATCCGCAATTAGAGTTTCCAGAAATGATTTTAAACTTATAAGAAACACTTCAAATAAAAGTGAATGGATTCATACTACATTTCCTGCCGTTTTTTAATCCCAGACATTACCAGTGGAAAGATGGTAAATGACCAGAAAACTGATAATATTTACAACTCAGGACACTTTAGGGCGCGTTTTCACTTGAATTTGCTTTCAAATGTTAGGAATTCATGTTTATACACCTCAAAATTTCTGTAGAAAGACTGTAAGGAATGACTATACTGCCTATGTTTACAGTTGAGGCCGAACTTCTCTGGCGTCTTTTGTGTGAATCAGTTAAAATCCTTACGGTTCCAGTACTTACTTGTTACAAAACTCTCTAATTGTGGTAAAACTCTTAAAATACGCAATTAGAGTTTCCAGAAATGATTATATACTTGTAAGAAACGCTTCAAATAAAAGTAAATGGATTCTTACTACATTTCCTGCCGGTTTTTAATCCCAGACTTTACCAGTGGAAAGCTGGTAAATGACCAGAAAACTGATAATATTTACAAATCCGGACACTTTAGGGAGCGTTTTCACTTGATTTTGCTTTCAAATGTTAGGAATTCATATTTATACACCTAAAAATTTCTGTAGAAAGACTGTAAGTAAGGACTTCACTGCTAATGTTTACAATTGAGGCCGAACTTCTCTGGCGTCTTTTGTGTGAATCAGTTAAAATCCTTACGGTTCCAGTACTTACGTGTTACAAAACTCTCTAATTGTGGTAAAACTCTGAAAATACGCAATTAGAGTTTCCAGAAATGATTATATACTTGTAAGAAACGCTTCAAATAAAAGTAAATGGATTCTTACTACATTTCCTGCCGGTTTTTAATCCCAGACATTACCAGTGGAAAGCTGGTAAATGACCGGAAAACTGATAATATTTAAAATTGCGGACACTTTAGGGAGCGTTTTCAATAGAATTTGCTTTCAAATTTAGGAATTCATGTTTATACACCTCAAAATTTCTGTAGAAAGACTGTAAGTAAGGACTTCACTGCTAATGTTTACAATTGAGGCCGAACTTCTCTGGCGTCTTTTGTGTGAATCAGTTAAAATCCTTACGGTTCCAGTACTTACGTGTTACAAAACTCTCTAATTGTGGTAAAACACTTAAAATACGCAATTAGAGTTTCCAGAAATGATTATATACTTGTAAGAAACGCTTCAAATAAAAGTAAATGGATTCTTACTACATTTCCTGCCGGTTTTTAATCCCAGACATTACCAGTGGAAAGCTGGTAAATGACCGGAAAACTGATAATATTTAAAATTGCGGACACTTTAGGGAGCGTTTTCAATAGAATTTGCTTTCAAATGTTAGGAATTCATGTCTATACACCTCAAAATTTCTGTAGAAAGACTGTAAGTAAGGACTTCACTGCTAATGTTTACAATTGAGGCCGAACTTCTGGGGCGTCTTTTGTGTGAATCAGTTAAAATCCTTAAGGTTCCAGTACTTACTTGTTACAAAACTCTCTAATTGTGGTAAAACTCTTAAAATCCGCAATTAGAGTTTCCAGAAATGATTTTAAACTTATAAGAAACACTTCAAATAAAAGTGAATGGATTCATACTACATTTCCTGCCGTTTTTTAATCCCAGACATTACCAGTGGAAAGATGGTAAATGACCAGAAAACTGATAATATTTACAACTCAGGACACTTTAGGGCGCGTTTTCACTTGAATTTGCTTTCAAATGTTAGGAATTCATGTTTATACACCTCAAAATTTCTGTAGAAAGACTGTAAGGAATGACTATACTGCCTATGTTTACAGTTGAGGCCGAACTTCTCTGGCGTCTTTTGTGTGAATCAGTTAAAATCCTTACGGTTCCAGTACTTACGTGTTACAAAACTCTCTAATTGTGGTAAAACTCTTAAAATACGCAATTAGAGTTTCCAGAAATGATTATATACTTGTAAGAAACGCTTCAAATAAAAGTAAATGGATTCTTACTACATTTCCTGCCGGTTTTTAATCCCAGACTTTACCAGTGGAAAGCTGGTAAATGACCAGAAAACTGATAATATTTACAAATCCGGACACTTTAGGGAGCGTTTTCACTTGATTTTGCTTTCAAATGTTAGGAATTCATATTTATACACCTCAAAATTTCTGTAGAAAGACTGTAAGTAAGGACTTCACTGCTAATGTTTACAATTGAGGCCGAACTTCTCTGGCGTCTTTTGTGTGAATCAGTTAAAATCCTTACGGTTCCAGTACTTACGTGTTACAAAACTCTCTAATTGTGGTAAAACTCTGAAAATACGCAATTAGAGTTTCCAGAAATGATTATATACTTGTAAGAAACGCTTCAAATAAAAGTAAATGGATTCTTACTACATTTCCTGCCGGTTTTTAATCCCAGACATTACCAGTGGAAAGCTGGTAAATGACCGGAAAACTGATAATATTTAAAATTGCGGACACTTTAGGGAGCGTTTTCAATAGAATTTGCTTTCAAATTTAGGAATTCATGTTTATACACCTCAAAATTTCTGTAGAAAGACTGTAAGTAAGGACTTCACTGCTAATGTTTACAATTGAGGCCGAACTTCTCGGGCGTCTTTTGTGTGAATCAGTTAAAAATCCTTAAGGTTCCAGTACTTACTTGTTACAAAACTCTCTAATTGTGGTAAAACTCTTAAAATACGCAATTAGAGTTTCCAGAAATCATTTTAAACTTATAAGAAACACTTCAAATAAAAGTGAATGGATTCATACTACATTTCCTGCCGTTTTTTAATCCCAGACATTACCAGTGGAAAGATGGTAAATGACCAGAAAACTGATAATATTTACAACTCCGGACACTTTAGGGTGCGTTTTCACTTGAATTTGCTTTCAAATGTTAGGAATTCATGTTTATACAGCTCTAAATTTCTGTAGAAAGACTGTAAGGAATGACTATACTGCCTATGTGTACAGTTGAGGCCGAACTTCTCTGGCGTCTTTTGTGTGAATCAGTTAAAATCCTTATGGTTCCTGTACTTACTTATTACAAAACTCTCTAATTGTGGTAAAACTCTTAAAGTAGGCAATTAGAGTTTCCAGAAATGATTATATACTTGTAAGAAACGCTTGAAATAAAAGTGAATGGATTCATACTACATTTCCTGCCGTTTTTTAATCCCAGACATTACCAGTGGAAAGCTGGTAAATGACCAGAAAACTGATAATATTTACAACTCCGGACACTTTAGGAAGCGTTTTCACTTGAATTTGCTTTCAAATGTTAGGAATTCATGTTTATACACCTCAAAATTTCTGTAGAAAGACTGTAAGTAAGGACTTCACTGCTAATGTTTACAATTGAGGCCGAACTTCTCTGGCGTCTTTTGTGTGAATCAGTTAAAATCCTTACGGTTCCAGTACTTACTTGTTACAAAACTCTCTAATTGTGGTAAAACTCTTAAAATCCGCAATTAGAGTTTCCAGAAATGATTATATACTTGTAAGAAACGCTTAAAATAAAAGTAAATGGATTCTTACTACATTTCCTGCTGTTTTTCAATCCCAGACATTACCAGTGGAAAGCTGGTAAATGACTAGAAAACTGATAATATTTACAAATCCGGACACTTTAGGGAGAGTTTTCACTTGATTTTGCTTTCAAATGTTAGGAATTCATGTTTATACAGCTCAAAATTTCTGTAGAAAGACTGTAAGTAAGGACTTCACTGCTAATGTTTACAATTGAGGCCGAACTTCTCTGGCGTCTTTTGTGTGAATCAGTTAAAATCCTTAAGGTTCCAGTACTTACTTGTTACAAAATTCTCTAATTGTGGTAAAACTCTTAAAATACGCAATTAGAGTTTCCAGAAATGATTTTAAACTCATAAGAAACACTTCAAATAAAAGTGAATGGATTCATACTACATTTCCTGCCGTTTTTTAATCCCAGACATTACCAGTGGAAAGATGGTAAATGACCAGAAAACTGATAATATTTACAACTCCGGACACTTTAGGGCGCGTTTTCACTTGAATTTGCTTTCAAATGTTAGGAATTCATGTTTATACAGCTCAAAATTTCTGTAGAAAGACTGTTAGGAATGACTATACTGCCTATGTTTACAGTTGAGGCTGAACTTCTCTGGCGTCTTTTGTGTGAATCAGTTGAAATCCTTACGGTTCCAGTACTTACGTGTTACAAAACTCTCTAATTGTGGTAAAACTCTTAAAATACGCAATTAGAGTTTCCAGAAATGATTATATACTTGTAAGAAACGCTTCAAATAAAAGTAAATGGATTCTTACTACATTTCCTGCCGGTTTTTAATCCCAGACATTACCAGTGGAAAGCTGGTAAATGACCAGAAAACTGATAATATTTACAAACCCGGACACTTTAGGGAGCGTTTTCACTTGATTTTGCTTTCAAATGTTAGGAATTCATATTTATACACCTCAAAATTTCTGTAGAAAGACTGTAAGTAAGGACTTCACTGCTAATGTTTACAATTGAGGCCGAACTTCTCTGGCGTCTTTTGTGTGAATCAGTTAAAATCCTTACGGTTCCAGTACTTACGTGTTACAAAACTCTCTAATTGTGGTAAAACTCTTAAAATACGCAATTAGAGTTTCTAGAAATGATTATATACTTGTAAGAAACGCTTCAAATAAAAGTAAATGGATTCTTACTACATTTCCTGCCGGTTTTTAATCCCAGACATTACCAGTGGAAAGCTGGTAAATGACCGGAAAACTGATAATATTTAAAATTGCGGACACTTTAGGGAGCGTTTTCAATAGAATTTGCTTTCAAATGTTAGGAATTCATGTCTATACACCTCAAAATTTCTGTAGAAAGACTGTAAGTAAGGACTTCACTGCTAATGTTTACAATTGAGGCCGAACTTCTGGGGCGTCTTTTGTGTGAATCAGTTAAAATCCTTAAGGTTCCAGTACTTACTTGTTACAAAACTCTCTAATTGTGGTAAAACTCTTAAAATCCGCAATTAGAGTTTCCAGAAATGATTTTAAACTTATAAGAAACACTTCAAATAAAAGTGAATGGATTCATACTACATTTCCTGCCGTTTTTTAATCCCAGACATTACCAGTGGAAAGATGGTAAATGACCAGAAAACTGATAATATTTACAACTCCGGACACTTTAGGGCGCGTTTTCACTTGAATTTGCTTTCAAATGTTAGGAATTCATGTTTATACAGCTCAAAATTTCTGTAGAAAGACTGTAAGGAATGACTATACTGCCTATGTGTACAGTTGAGGCCGAACTTCTCTGGCGTCTTTTGTGTGAATCAGTTAAAATCCTTACGGTTCCAGTACTTACGTGTTACAAAACTCTCTAATTGTGGTAAAACTCTTAAAATACGCAATTAGAGTTTCCAGAAATGATTATATACTTGTAAGAAACGCTTCAAATAAAAGTAAATGGATTCTTACTTCATTTCCTGCCGGTTTTTAATCCCAGACTTTACCAGTGGAAAGCTGGTAAATGACCAGAAAACTGATAATATTTACAAATCCGGACACTTTAGGGAGCGTTTTCACTTGATTTTGCTTTCAAATGTTAGGAATTCATATTTATACACCTCAAAATTTCTGTAGAAAGACTGTAAGTAAGGACTTCACTGCTAATGTTTACAATTGAGGCCGAACTTCTCTGGCGTCTTTTGTGTGAATCAGTTAAAATCCTTAAGGTTCCAGTACTTACGTGTTACAAAACTCTCTAATTGTGGTAAAACTCTTAAAATACGCAATTAGAGTTTCCAGAAATGATTATATACTTGTAAGAAACGCTTCAAATAAAAGTAAATGGATTCTTACTACATTTCCTGCCGGTTTTTAATCCCAGACATTACCAGTGGAAAGCTGGTAAATGACCGGAAAACTGATAATATTTAAAATTGCGGACACTTTAGGGAGCGTTTTCAATAGAATTTGCTTTCAAATTTAGGAATTCATGTTTATACACCTCAAAATTTCTTTAGAAAGACTGTAAGTAAGGACTTCACTGCTAATGTTTACAATTGAGGCCGAACTTCTCTGGCGTCTTTTGTGTGAATCAGTTAAAATCCTTACGGTTCCAGTACTTACTTGTTACAAAACTCTCTAATTGTGGTAAAACTCTTAAAATACGCAATTAGAGTTTCCAGAAATGATTATATACTTGTAAGAAACGCTTCAAATAAAAGTAAATGGATTCTTACTACATTTCCTGCCGGTTTTTAATCCCAGACATTACCAGTGGAAAGCTGGTAAATGACCAGAAAACTGATAATATTTAAAATTGCGGACACTTTAGGGAGCGTTTTCAATAGAATTTGCTTTCAAATGTTAGGAATTCATGTCTATACACCTCAAAATTTCTGTAGAAAGACTGTAAGTAAGGACTTCACTGCTAATGTTTACAATTGAGGCCGAACTTCTGGGGCGTCTTTTGTGTGAATCAGTTAAAATCCTTAAGGTTCCAGTACTTACTTGTTACAAAACTCTCTAATTGTGGTAAAACTCTTAAAATACGCAATTAGAGTTTCCAGAAATGATTTTAAACTTATAAGAAACACTTCAAATAAAAGTGAATGGATTCATACTACATTTCCTGCCGTTTTTTAATCCCAGACATTACCAGTGGAAAGATGGTAAATGACCAGAAAACTGATAATATTTACAACTCCCGACACTTTAGGGAGCGTTTTCACTTGAATTTGCTTTCAAATGTTAGGAATTCATGTTTATACAGCTCAAAATTTCTGTAGAAAGACTGTAAGGAATGACTATACTGCCTATGTTTACAGTTGAGGCCGAACTTCTCTGGCGTCTTTTGTGTGAATCAGTTAAAATCCTTATGGTTCCAGTACTTACGTGTTACAAAACTCTCTAATTGTGGTAAAACTCTTAAAATACGCAATTAGAGTTTCCAGAAATGATTATATACTTGTAAGAAACGCTTCAAATAAAAGTAAATGGATTCTTACTACATTTCCTGCCGGTTTTTAATCCCAGACTTTACAAGTGGAAAGCTGGTAAATGACCAGAAAACTGATAATATTTACAAATCCGGACACTTTAGGGAGCGTTTTCACTTGATTTCGCTTTCAAATGTTAGGAATTCATATTTATACACCTCAAAATTTCTGTAGAAAGACTGTAAGTAAGGACTTCACTGCTAATGTTTACAATTGAGGCCGAACTTCTCTGGCGTCTTTTGTGTGAATCAGTTAAAATCCTTACGGTTCCAGTACTTACTTGTTACAAAACTCTCTAATTGTGGTAAAACTCTTAAAATACGCAATTAGAGTTTCCAGAAATGATTATATACTTGTAAGAAACGCTTCAAATAAAAGTAAATGGATTCTTACTACATTTCCTGCCGGTTTTTAATCCCAGACATTACCAGTGGAAAGCTGGTAAATGACCGGAAAACTGATAATATTTAAAATTGCGGACACTTTAGGGAGCGTTTTCAATAGAATTTGCTTTCAAATTTAGGAATTCATGTTTATACACCTCAAAATTTCTGTAGAAAGACTGTAAGTAAGGACTTCACTGCTAATGTTTACAATTGAGGCCGAACTTCTCGGGCGTCTTTTGTGTGAATCAGTTAAAATCCTTAAGGTTCCAGTACTTACTTGTTACAAAACTCTCTAATTGTGGTAAAACTCTTAAAATACGCAATTAGAGTTTCCAGAAATGATTTTAAACTTATAAGAAACACTTCAAATAAAAGTGAATGGATTCATACTACATTTCCTGCCGTTTTTTAATCCCAGACATTACCAGTGGAAAGATGGTAAATGACCAGAAAACTGATAATATTTACAACTCCGGACACTTTAGGGCGCGTTTTCACTTGAATTTGCTTTCAAATGTTAGGAATTCATGTTTATACAGCTCTAAATTTCTGTAGAAAGACTGTAAGGAATGACTATACTGCCTATGTTTACAGTTGAGGCCGAACTTCTCTGGCGTCTTTTGTGTGAATCAGTTAAAATCCTTATGGTTCCAGTACTTACGTGTTACAAAACTCTCTAATTGTGGTAAAACTCTTAAAATACGCAATTAGAGTTTCCAGAAATGATTATATACTTGTAAGAAACGCTTCAAATAAAAGTAAATGGATTCTTACTACATTTCCTGCCGGTTTTTAATCCCAGACTTTACCAGTGGAAAGCTGGTAAATGACCAGAAAACTGATAATCTTTACAAATCCGACACTTTAGGGAGCGTTTTCACTTGATTTTGCTTTCAAATGTTAGGAATTCATATTTATACACCTCAAAATTTCTGTAGAAAGACTGTAAGTAAGGACTTCACTGCTAATGTTTACAATTGAGGCCGAACTTCTCTGGCGTCTTTTGTGTGAATCAGTTAAAATCCTTACGGTTCCAGTACTTACTTGTTACAAAACTCTCTAATTGTGGTAAAACTCTTAAAATACGCAATTAGAGTTTCCAGAAATGATTATATACTTGTAAGAAACGCTTCAAATAAAAGTAAATGGATTCTTACTACATTTCCTGCCGGTTTTTAATCCCAGACATTACCAGTGGAAAGCTGGTAAATGACCAGAAAACTGATAATATTTAAAATTGCGGACACTTTAGGGAGCGTTTTCAATAGAATTTGCTTTCAAATGTTAGGAATTCATGTCTATACACCTCAAAATTTCTGTAGAAAGACTGTAAGTAAGGACTTCACTGCTAATGTTTACAATTGAGGCCGAACTTCTGGGGCGTCTTTTGTGTGAATCAGTTAAAATCCTTAAGGTTCCAGTACTTACTTGTTACAAAACTCTCTAATTGTGGTAAAACTCTTAAAATACGCAATTAGAGTTTCCAGAAATGATTTTAAACTTATAAGAAACACTTCAAATAAAAGTGAATGGATTCATACTACATTTCCTGCCGTTTTTTAATCCCAGACATTACCAGTGGAAAGATGGTAAATGATCAGAAAACTGATAATATTTACAACTCCGGACACTTTAGGGAGCGTTTTCACTTGAATTTGCTTTCAAATGTTAGGAATTCATGTTTATACAGCTCAAAATTTCTGTAGAAAGACTGTAAGGAATGACTATACTGCCTATGTTTACAGTTGAGGCCGAACTTCTCTGGCGTCTTTTGTGTGAATCAGTTAAAATCCTTATGGTTCCAGTACTTACGTGTTACAAAACTCTCTAATTGTGGTAAAACTCTTAAAATACGCAATTAGAGTTTCCAGAAATGATTATATACTTGTAAGAAACGCTTCAAATAAAAGTAAATGGATTCTTACTACATTTCCTGCCGGTTTTTAATCCCAGACTTTACAAGTGGAAAGCTGGTAAATGACCAGAAAACTGATAATATTTATAAATCCGGACACTTTAGGGAGCGTTTTCACTTGATTTCGCTTTCAAATGTTAGGAATTCATATTTATACACCTCAAAATTTCTGTAGAAAGACTGTAAGTAAGGACTTCACTGCTAATGTTTACAATTGAGGCCGAACTTCTCTGGCGTCTTTTGTGTGAATCAGTTAAAATCCTTACGGTTCCAGTACTTACTTGTTACAAAACTCTCTAATTGTGGTAAAACTCTTAAAATACGCAATTAGAGTTTCCAGAAATGATTATATACTTGTAAGAAACGCTTCAAATAAAAGTAAATGGATTCTTACTACATTTCCTGCCGGTTTTTAATCCCAGACATTACCAGTGGAAAGCTGGTAAATGACCGGAAAACTGATAATATTTAAAATTGCGGACACTTTAGGGAGCGTTTTCAATAGAATTTGCTTTCAAATTTAGGAATTCATGTTTATACACCTCAAAATTTCTGTAGAAAGACTGTAAGTAAGGACTTCACTGCTAATGTTTACAATTGAGGCCGAACTTCTCGGGCGTCTTTTGTGTGAATCAGTTAAAATCCTTAAGGTTCCAGTACTTACTTGTTACAAAACTCTCTAATTGTGGTAAAACTCTTAAAATACGCAATTAGAGTTTCCAGAAATGATTTTAAACTTATAAGAAACACTTCAAATAAAAGTGAATGGATTCATACTACATTTCCTGCCGTTTTTTAATCCCAGACATTACCAGTGGAAAGATGGTAAATGACCAGAAAACTGATAATATTTACAACTCCGGACACTTTAGGGCGCGTTTTCACTTGAATTTGCTTTCAAATGTTAGGAATTCATGTTTATACAGCTCAAAATTTCTGTAGAAAGACTGTAAGGAATGACTATACTGCCTATGTTTACAGTTGAGGCCGAACTTCTCTGGCGTCTTTTGTGTGAATCAGTTAAAATCCTTATGGTTCCAGTACTTACGTGTTACAAAACTCTCTAATTGTGGTAAAACTCTTAAAATACGCAATTAGAGTTTCCAGAAATGATTATATACTTGTAAGAAACGCTTCAAATAAAAGTAAATGGATTCTTACTACATTTCCTGCCGGTTTTTAATCCCAGACTTTACAAGTGGAAAGCTGGTAAATGACCAGAAAACTGATAATATTTACAAATCCGGACACTTTAGGGAGCGTTTTCACTTGATTTCGCTTTCAAATGTTAGGAATTCATATTTATACACCTCAAAATTTCTGTAGAAAGACTGTAAGTAAGGACTTCACTGCTAATGTTTACAATTGAGGCCGAACTTCTCTGGCGTCTTTTGTGTGAATCAGTTAAAATCCTTACGGTTCCAGTACTTACTTGTTACAAAACTCTCTAATTGTGGTAAAACTCTTAAAATACGCAATTAGAGTTTCCAGAAATGATTATATACTTGTAAGAAACGCTTCAAATAAAAGTAAATGGATTCTTACTACATTTCCTGCCGGTTTTTAATCCCAGACATTACCAGTGGAAAGCTGGTAAATGACCGGAAAACTGATAATATTTAAAATTGCGGACACTTTAGGGAGCGTTTTCAATAGAATTTGCTTTCAAATTTAGGAATTCATGTTTATACACCTCAAAATTTCTGTAGAAAGACTGTAAGTAAGGACTTCACTGCTAATGTTTACAATTGAGGCCGAACTTCTCGGGCGTCTTTTGTGTGAATCAGTTAAAATCCTTAAGGTTCCAGTACTTACTTGTTACAAAACTCTCTAATTGTGGTAAAACTCTTAAAATACGCAATTAGAGTTTCCAGAAATGATTTTAAACTTATAAGAAACACTTCAAATAAAAGTGAATGGATTCATACTACATTTCCTGCCGTTTTTTAATCCCAGACATTACCAGTGGAAAGATGGTAAATGACCAGAAAACTGATAATATTTACAACTCCGGACACTTTAGGGCGCGTTTTCACTTGAATTTGCTTTCAAATGTTAGGAATTCATGTTTATACAGCTCTAAATTTCTGTAGAAAGACTGTAAGGAATGACTATACTGCCTATGTTTACAGTTGAGGCCGAACTTCTCTGGCGTCTTTTGTGTGAATCAGTTAAAATCCTTATGGTTCCAGTACTTACGTGTTACAAAACTCTCTAATTGTGGTAAAACTCTTAAAATACGCAATTAGAGTTTCCAGAAATGATTATATACTTGTAAGAAACGCTTCAAATAAAAGTAAATGGATTCTTACTACATTTCCTGCCGGTTTTTAATCCCAGACTTTACCAGTGGAAAGCTGGTAAATGACCAGAAAACTGATAATCTTTACAAATCCGACACTTTAGGGAGCGTTTTCACTTGATTTTGCTTTCAAATGTTAGGAATTCATATTTATACACCTCAAAATTTCTGTAGAAAGACTGTAAGTAAGGACTTCACTGCTAATGTTTACAATTGAGGCCGAACTTCTCTGGCGTCTTTTGTGTGAATCAGTTAAAATCCTTACGGTTCCAGTACTTACTTGTTACAAAACTCTCTAATTGTGGTAAAACTCTTAAAATACGCAATTAGAGTTTCCAGAAATGATTATATACTTGTAAGAAACGCTTCAAATAAAAGTAAATGGATTCTTACTACATTTCCTGCCGGTTTTTAATCCCAGACATTACCAGTGGAAAGCTGGTAAATGACCAGAAAACTGATAATATTTAAAATTGCGGACACTTTAGGGAGCGTTTTCAATAGAATTTGCTTTCAAATGTTAGGAATTCATGTCTATACACCTCAAAATTTCTGTAGAAAGACTGTAAGTAAGGACTTCACTGCTAATGTTTACAATTGAGGCCGAACTTCTGGGGCGTCTTTTGTGTGAATCAGTTAAAATCCTTAAGGTTCCAGTACTTACTTGTTACAAAACTCTCTAATTGTGGTAAAACTCTTAAAATACGCAATTAGAGTTTCCAGAAATGATTTTAAACTTATAAGAAACACTTCAAATAAAAGTGAATGGATTCATACTACATTTCCTGCCGTTTTTTAATCCCAGACATTACCAGTGGAAAGATGGTAAATGATCAGAAAACTGATAATATTTACAACTCCGGACACTTTAGGGAGCGTTTTCACTTGAATTTGCTTTCAAATGTTAGGAATTCATGTTTATACAGCTCAAAATTTCTGTAGAAAGACTGTAAGGAATGACTATACTGCCTATGTTTACAGTTGAGGCCGAACTTCTCTGGCGTCTTTTGTGTGAATCAGTTAAAATCCTTATGGTTCCAGTACTTACGTGTTACAAAACTCTCTAATTGTGGTAAAACTCTTAAAATACGCAATTAGAGTTTCCAGAAATGATTATATACTTGTAAGAAACGCTTCAAATAAAAGTAAATGGATTCTTACTACATTTCCTGCCGGTTTTTAATCCCAGACTTTACAAGTGGAAAGCTGGTAAATGACCAGAAAACTGATAATATTTACAAATCCGGACACTTTAGGGAGCGTTTTCACTTGATTTCGCTTTCAAATGTTAGGAATTCATATTTATACACCTCAAAATTTCTGTAGAAAGACTGTAAGTAAGGACTTCACTGCTAATGTTTACAATTGAGGCCGAACTTCTCTGGCGTCTTTTGTGTGAATCAGTTAAAATCCTTACGGTTCCAGTACTTACTTGTTACAAAACTCTCTAATTGTGGTAAAACTCTTAAAATACGCAATTAGAGTTTCCAGAAATGATTATATACTTGTAAGAAACGCTTCAAATAAAAGTAAATGGATTCTTACTACATTTCCTGCCGGTTTTTAATCCCAGACATTACCAGTGGAAAGCTGGTAAATGACCGGAAAACTGATAATATTTAAAATTGCGGACACTTTAGGGAGCGTTTTCAATAGAATTTGCTTTCAAATTTAGGAATTCATGTTTATACACCTCAAAATTTCTGTAGAAAGACTGTAAGTAAGGACTTCACTGCTAATGTTTACAATTGAGGCCGAACTTCTCGGGCGTCTTTTGTGTGAATCAGTTAAAATCCTTAAGGTTCCAGTACTTACTTGTTACAAAACTCTCTAATTGTGGTAAAACTCTTAAAATACGCAATTAGAGTTTCCAGAAATGATTTTAAACTTATAAGAAACACTTCAAATAAAAGTGAATGGATTCATACTACATTTCCTGCCGTTTTTTAATCCCAGACATTACCAGTGGAAAGATGGTAAATGACCAGAAAACTGATAATATTTACAACTCCGGACACTTTAGGGCGCGTTTTCACTTGAATTTGCTTTCAAATGTTAGGAATTCATGTTTATACAGCTCTAAATTTCTGTAGAAAGACTGTAAGGAATGACTATACTGCCTATGTTTACAGTTGAGGCCGAACTTCTCTGGCGTCTTTTGTGTGAATCAGTTAAAATCCTTATGGTTCCAGTACTTACGTGTTACAAAACTCTCTAATTGTGGTAAAACTCTTAAAATACGCAATTAGAGTTTCCAGAAATGATTATATACTTGTAAGAAACGCTTCAAATAAAAGTAAATGGATTCTTACTACATTTCCTGCCGGTTTTTAATCCCAGACTTTACCAGTGGAAAGCTGGTAAATGACCAGAAAACTGATAATCTTTACAAATCCGACACTTTAGGGAGCGTTTTCACTTGATTTTGCTTTCAAATGTTAGGAATTCATATTTATACACCTCAAAATTTCTGTAGAAAGACTGTAAGTAAGGACTTCACTGCTAATGTTTACAATTGAGGCCGAACTTCTCTGGCGTCTTTTGTGTGAATCAGTTAAAATCCTTACGGTTCCAGTACTTACTTGTTACAAAACTCTCTAATTGTGGTAAAACTCTTAAAATACGCAATTAGAGTTTCCAGAAATGATTATATACTTGTAAGAAACGCTTCAAATAAAAGTAAATGGATTCTTACTACATTTCCTGCCGGTTTTTAATCCCAGACATTACCAGTGGAAAGCTGGTAAATGACCAGAAAACTGATAATATTTAAAATTGCGGACACTTTAGGGAGCGTTTTCAATAGAATTTGCTTTCAAATGTTAGGAATTCATGTCTATACACCTCAAAATTTCTGTAGAAAGACTGTAAGTAAGGACTTCACTGCTAATGTTTACAATTGAGGCCGAACTTCTGGGGCGTCTTTTGTGTGAATCAGTTAAAATCCTTAAGGTTCCAGTACTTACTTGTTACAAAACTCTCTAATTGTGGTAAAACTCTTAAAATACGCAATTAGAGTTTCCAGAAATGATTTTAAACTTATAAGAAACACTTCAAATAAAAGTGAATGGATTCATACTACATTTCCTGCCGTTTTTTAATCCCAGACATTACCAGTGGAAAGATGGTAAATGATCAGAAAACTGATAATATTTACAACTCCGGACACTTTAGGGAGCGTTTTCACTTGAATTTGCTTTCAAATGTTAGGAATTCATGTTTATACAGCTCAAAATTTCTGTAGAAAGACTGTAAGGAATGACTATACTGCCTATGTTTACAGTTGAGGCCGAACTTCTCTGGCGTCTTTTGTGTGAATCAGTTAAAATCCTTACGGTTCCAGTACTTACGTGTTACAAAACTCTCTAATTGTGGTAAAACTCTTAAAATACGCAATTAGAGTTTCCAGAAATGATTATATACTTGTAAGAAACGCTTCAAATAAAAGTAAATGGATTCTTACTACATTTCCTGCCGGTTTTTAATCCCAGACTTTACAAGTGGAAAGCTGGTAAATGACCAGAAAACTGATAATCTTTACAAATCCGGACACTTTAGGGAGCGTTTTCACTTGATTTCGCTTTCAAATGTTAGGAATTCATATTTATACACCTCAAAATTTCTGTAGAAAGACTGTAAGTAAGGACTTCACTGCTAATGTTTACAATTGAGGCCGAACTTCTCTGGCGTCTTTTGTGTGAATCAGTTAAAATCCTTACGGTTCCAGTACTTACTTGTTACAAAACTCTCTAATTGTGGTAAAACTCTTAAAATACGCAATTAGAGTTTCCAGAAATGATTATATACTTGTAAGAAACGCTTCAAATAAAAGTAAATGGATTCTTACTACATTTCCTGCCGGTTTTTAATCCCAGACATTACCAGTGGAAAGCTGGTAAATGACCAGAAAACTGATAATATTTAAAATTGCGGACACTTTAGGGAGCGTTTTCAATAGAATTTGCTTTCAAATGTTAGGAATTCATGTCTATACACCTCAAAATTTCTGTAGAAAGACTGTAAGTAAGGACTTCACTGCTAATGTTTACAATTGAGGCCGAACTTCTGGGGCGTCTTTTGTGTGAATCAGTTAAAATCCTTAAGGTTCCAGTACTTACTTGTTACAAAACTCTCTAATTGTGGTAAAACTCTTAAAATACGCAATTAGAGTTTCCAGAAATGATTTTAAACTTATAAGAAACACTTCAAATAAAAGTGAATGGATTCATACTACATTTCCTGCCGTTTTTTAATCCCAGACATTACCAGTGGAAAGATGGTAAATGATCAGAAAACTGATAATATTTACAACTCCGGACACTTTAGGGAGCGTTTTCACTTGAATTTGCTTTCAAATGTTAGGAATTCATGTTTATACAGCTCAAAATTTCTGTAGAAAGACTGTAAGGAATGACTATACTGCCTATGTTTACAGTTGAGGCCGAACTTCTCTGGCGTCTTTTGTGTGAATCAGTTAAAATCCTTATGGTTCCAGTACTTACGTGTTACAAAACTCTCTAATTGTGGTAAAACTCTTAAAATACGCAATTAGAGTTTCCAGAAATGATTATATACTTGTAAGAAACGCTTCAAATAAAAGTAAATGGATTCTTACTACATTTCCTGCCGGTTTTTAATCCCAGACTTTACAAGTGGAAAGCTGGTAAATGACCAGAAAACTGATAATCTTTACAAATCCGGACACTTTAGGGAGCGTTTTCACTTGATTTCGCTTTCAAATGTTAGGAATTCATATTTATACACCTCAAAATTTCTGTAGAAAGACTGTAAGTAAGGACTTCACTGCTAATGTTTACAATTGAGGCCGAACTTCTCTGGCGTCTTTTGTGTGAATCAGTTAAAATCCTTACGGTTCCAGTACTTACTTGTTACAAAACTCTCTAATTGTGGTAAAACTCTTAAAATACGCAATTAGAGTTTCCAGAAATGATTATATACTTGTAAGAAACGCTTCAAATAAAAGTAAATGGATTCTTACTACATTTCCTGCCGGTTTTTAATCCCAGACATTACCAGTGGAAAGCTGGTAAATGACCGGAAAACTGATAATATTTAAAATTGCGGACAATTTAGGGAGCGTTTTCAATAGAATTTGCTTTCAAATTTAGGAATTCATGTTTATACACCTCAAAATTTCTGTAGAAAGACTGTAAGTAAGGACTTCACTGCTAATGTTTACAATTGAGGCCGAACTTCTCCAGCGTCTTTTGTGTGAATCAGTTAAAATCCTTAAGGTTCCAGTACTTACTTGTTACAAAACTCTCTAATTGTGGTAAAACTCTTAAAATACGCAATTAGAGTTTCCAGAAATGATTTTAAACTTATAAGAAACACTTCAAATAAAAGTGAATGGATTCATACTACATTTCCTGCCGTTTTTTAATCCCAGACATTACCAGTGGAAAGATGGTAAATGACCAGAAAACTGATAATATTTACAACTCCGGACACTTTAGGGCGCGTTTTCACTTGAATTTGCTTTCAAATGTTAGGAATTCATGTTTATACAGCTCTAAATTTCTGTAGAAAGACTGTAAGGAATGACTATACTGCCTATGTTTACAGTTGAGGCCGAACTTCTCTGGCGTCTTTTGTGTGAATCAGTTAAAATCCTTATGGTTCCAGTACTTACGTGTTACAAAACTCTCTAATTGTGGTAAAACTCTTAAAATACGCAATTAGAGTTTCCAGAAATGATTATATACTTGTAAGAAACGCTTCAAATAAAAGTAAATGGATTCTTACTACATTTCCTGCCGGTTTTTAATCCCAGACTTTACCAGTGGAAAGCTGGTAAATGACCAGAAAACTGATAATCTTTACAAATCCGACACTTTAGGGAGCGTTTTCACTTGATTTTGCTTTCAAATGTTAGGAATTCATATTTATACACCTCAAAATTTCTGTAGAAAGACTGTAAGTAAGGACTTCACTGCTAATGTTTACAATTGAGGCCGAACTTCTGGGGCGTCTTTTGTGTGAATCAGTTAAAATCCTTAAGGTTCCAGTACTTACTTGTTACAAAACTCTCTAATTGTGGTAAAACTCTTAAAATACGCAATTAGAGTTTCCAGAAATGATTTTAAACTTATAAGAAACACTTCAAATAAAAGTGAATGGATTCATACTACATTTCCTGCCGTTTTTTAATCCCAGACATTACCAGTGGAAAGATGGTAAATGATCAGAAAACTGATAATATTTACAACTCCGGACACTTTAGGGAGCGTTTTCACTTGAATTTGCTTTCAAATGTTAGGAATTCATGTTTATACAGCTCAAAATTTCTGTAGAAAGACTGTAAGGAATGACTATACTGCCTATGTTTACAGTTGAGGCCGAACTTCTCTGGCGTCTTTTGTGTGAATCAGTTAAAATCCTTATGGTTCCAGTACTTACGTGTTACAAAACTCTCTAATTGTGGTAAAACTCTTAAAATACGCAATTAGAGTTTCCAGAAATGATTATATACTTGTAAGAAACGCTTCAAATAAAAGTAAATGGATTCTTACTACATTTCCTGCCGGTTTTTAATCCCAGACTTTACAAGTGGAAAGCTGGTAAATGACCAGAAAACTGATAATATTTACAAATCCGGACACTTTAGGGAGCGTTTTCTCTTGATTTCGCTTTCAAATGTTAGGAATTCATATTTATACACCTCAAAATTTCTGTAGAAAGACTGTAAGTAAGGACTTCACTGCTAATGTTTACAATTGAGGCCGAACTTCTCTGGCGTCTTTTGTGTGAATCAGTTAAAATCCTTACGGTTCCAGTACTTACTTGTTACAAAACTCTCTAATTGTGGTAAAACTCTTAAAATACGCAATTAGAGTTTCCAGAAATGATTATATACTTGTAAGAAATGCTTCAAATAAAAGTAAATGGATTCTTACTACATTTCCTGCCGGTTTTTAATCCCAGACATTACCAGTGGAAAGCTGGTAAATGACCGGAAAACTGATAATATTTAAAATTGCGGACACTTTAGGGAGCGTTTTCAATAGAATTTGCTTTCAAATTTAGGAATTCATGTTTATACACCTCAAAATTTCTGTAGAAAGACTGTAAGTAAGGACTTCACTGCTAATGTTTACAATTGAGGCCGAACTTCTGGGGCGTCTTTTGTGTGAATCAGTTAAAATCCTTAAGGTTCCAGTACTTACTTGTTACAAAACTCTCTAATTGTGGTAAAACTCTTAAAATACGCAATTAGAGTTTCCAGAAATGATTTTAAACTTATAAGAAACACTTCAAATAAAAGTGAATGGATTCATACTACATTTCCTGCCGTTTTTTAATCCCAGACATTACCAGTGGAAAGATGGTAAATGACCAGAAAACTGATAATATTTACAACTCCGGACACTTTAGGGCGCGTTTTCACTTGAATTTGCTTTCAAATGTTAGGAATTCATGTTTATACAGCTCAAAATTTCTGTAGAAAGACTGTAAGGAATGACTATACTGCCTATGTTTACAGTTGAGGCCGAACTTCTCTGGCGTCTTTTGTGTGAATCAGTTAAAATCCTTATGGTTCCAGTACTTACGTGTTACAAAACTCTCTAATTGTGGTAAAACTCTTAAAATACGCAATTAGAGTTTCCAGAAATGATTATATACTTGTAAGAAACGCTTCAAATAAAAGTAAATGGATTCTTACTACATTTCCTGCCGGTTTTTAATCCCAGACTTTACCAGTGGAAAGCTGGTAAATGACCAGAAAACTGATAATATTTACAAATCCGGACACTTTAGGGAGCGTTTTCACTTGATTTTGCTTTCAAATGTTAGGAATTCATATTTATACACCTCAAAATTTCTGTAGAAAGACTGTAAGTAAGGACTTCACTGCTAATGTTTACAATTGAGGCCGAACTTCTCGGGCGTCTTTTGTGTGAATCAGTTAAAATCCTTAAGGTTCCAGTACTTACTTGTTACAAAACTCTCTAATTGTGGTAAAACTCTTAAAATACGCAATTAGAGTTTCCAGAAATGATTTTAAACTTATAAGAAACACTTCAAATAAAAGTGAATGGATTCATACTACATTTCCTGCCGTTTTTTAATCCCAGACATTACCAGTGGAAAGATGGTAAATGACCAGAAAACTGATAATATTTACAACTCCGGACACTTTAGGGCGCGTTTTCACTTGAATTTGCTTTCAAATGTTAGGAATTCATGTTTATACAGCTCTAAATTTCTGTAGAAAGACTGTAAGGAATGACTATACTGCCTATGTGTACAGTTGAGGCCGAACTTCTCTGGCGTCTTTTGTGTGAATCAGTTAAAATCCTTATGGTTCCTGTACTTACTTGTTACAAAACTCTCTAATTGTGGTAAAACTCTTAAAATACGCAATTAGAGTTTCCAGAAATGATTATATACTTGTAAGAAACGCTTGAAATAAAAGTGAATGGATTCATACTACATTTCCTGCCGTTTTTTAATCCCAGACATTACCAGTGAAAAGCTGGTAAATGACCAGAAAACTGATAATATTTACAACTCCGGACACTTTAGGAAGCGTTTTCACTTGAATTTGCTTTCAAATGTTAGGAATTCATGTTTATACACCTCAAAATTTCTGTAGAAAGACTGTAAGTAAGGACTTCACTGCTAATGTTTACAATTGAGGCCGAACTTCTCTGGCGTCTTTTGTGTGAATCAGTTAAAATCATTACGGTTCCAGTACTTACTTGTTACAAAACTCTCTAATTGTGGTAAAACTCTTAAAATCCGCAATTAGAGTTTCCAGAAATGATTATATACTTGTAAGAAATGCTTCAAATAAAAGTAAATGGATTCTTACTACATTTCCTGCCGGTTTTTAATCCCAGACATTACCAGTGGAAAGGTGGTAAATGACCGGAAAACTGATAATATTTAAAATTGCGGACACTTTAGGGAGCGTTTTCAATAGAATTTGCTTTCAAATTTAGGAATTCATGTTTATACACCTCAAAATTTCTGTAGAAAGACTGTAAGTAAGGACTTCACTGCTAATGTTTACAATTGAGGCCGAACTTCTCGGGCGTCTTTTGTGTGAATCAGTTAAAATCCTTAAGGTTCCAGTACTTACTTGTTACAAAACTCTCTAATTGTGGTAAAACTCTTAAAATACGCAATTAGAGTTTCCAGAAATGATTTTAAACTTATAAGAAACACTTCAAATAAAAGTGAATGGATTCATACTACATTTCCTGCCGTTTTTAATCCCAGACATTACCAGTGGAAAGATGGTAAATGACCAGAAAACTGATAATATTTACAACTCCGGACACTTTAGGGCGCGTTTTCACTTGAATTTGCTTTCAAATGTTAGGAATTCATGTTTATACAGCTCTAAATTTCTGTAGAAAGACTGTAAGGAATGACTATACTGCCTATGTGTACAGTTGAGGCCGAACTTCTCTGGCGTCTTTTGTGTGAATCAGTTAAAATCCTTATGGTTCCTGTACTTACTTGTTACAAAACTCTCTAATTGTGGTAAAACTCTTAACGTAGGCAATTAGAGTTTCCAGAAATGATTATATACTTGTAAGAAACGCTTGAAATAAAAGTGAATGGATTCATACTACATTTCCTGCCGTTTTTTAATCCCAGACATTACCAGTGGAAAGCTGGTAAATGACCAGAAAACTGATAATATTTACAACTCCGGACACTTTAGGAAGCGTTTTCACTTGAATTTGCTTTCAAATGTTAGGAATTCATGTTTATACACCTCAAAATTTCTGTAGAAAGACTGTAAGTAAGGACTTCACTGCTAATGTTTACAATTGAGGCCGAACTTCTCTGGCGTCTTTTGTGTGAATCAGTTAATATCCTTACGGTTCCAGTACTTACTTGTTACAAAACTCTCTAATTGTGGTAAAACTCTTAAAATCCGCAATTAGAGTTTCCAGAAATGATTATATACTTGTAAGAAATGCTTCAAATAAAAGTAAATGGATTCTTACTACATTTCCTGCCGGTTTTTAATCCCAGACATTACCAGTGGAAAGCTGGTAAATGACCGGAAAACTGATAATATTTAAAATTGCGGACACTTTAGGGAGCGTTTTCAATAGAATTTGCTTTCAAATGTTAGGAATTCATGTCTATACACCTCAAAATTTCTGTAGAAAGACTGTAAGTAAGGACTTCACTGCTAATGTTTACAATTGAGGCCGAACTTCTCTGGCGTCTTTTGTGTGAATCAGTTAAAATCCTTAAGGTTCCAGTACTTACTTGTTACAAAACTCTCTAATTGTGGTAATACTCTTAAAATACGCAATTAGAGTTTCCAGAAATGATTTTAAACTTATAAGAAACACTTCAAATAAAAGTGAATGGATTCATACTACATTTCCTGCCGTTTTTTAATCCCAGACATTACCAGTGGAAAGATGGTAAATGATCAGAAAACTGATAATATTTACAACTCCGGACACTTTAGGGAGCGTTTTCACTTGAATTTGCTTTCAAATGTTAGGAATTCATGTTTATACAGCTCAAAATTTCTGTAGAAAGACTGTAAGGAATGACTATACTGCCTATGTTTACAGTTGAGGCCGAACTTCTCTGGCGTCTTTTGTGTGAATCAGTTAAAATCCTTATGGTTCCAGTACTTACGTGTTACAAAACTCTCTAATTGTGGTAAAACTCTTAAAATACGCAATTAGAGTTTCCAGAAATGATTATATACTTGTAAGAAACGCTTCAAATAAAAGTAAATGGATTCTTACTACATTTCCTGCCGGTTTTTAATCCCAGACTTTACAAGTGGAAAGCTGGTAAATGACCAGAAAACTGATAATATTTACAAATCCGGACACTTTAGGGAGCGTTTTCTCTTGATTTCGCTTTCAAATGTTAGGAATTCATATTTATACACCTCAAAATTTCTGTAGAAAGACTGTAAGTAAGGACTTCACTGCTAATGTTTACAATTGAGGCCGAACTTCTCTGGCGTCTTTTGTGTGAATCAGTTAAAATCCTTACGGTTCCAGTACTTACTTGTTACAAAACTCTCTAATTGTGGTAAAACTCTTAAAATACGCAATTAGAGTTTCCAGAAATGATTATATACTTGTAAGAAATGCTTCAAATAAAAGTAAATGGATTCTTACTACATTTCCTGCCGGTTTTTAATCCCAGACATTACCAGTGGAAAGCTGGTAAATGACCGGAAAACTGATAATATTTAAAATTGCGGACACTTTAGGGAGCGTTTTCAATAGAATTTGCTTTCAAATTTAGGAATTCATGTTTATACACCTCAAAATTTCTGTAGAAAGACTGTAAGTAAGGACTTCACTGCTAATGTTTACAATTGAGGCCGAACTTCTGGGGCGTCTTTTGTGTGAATCAGTTAAAATCCTTAAGGTTCCAGTACTTACTTGTTACAAAACTCTCTAATTGTGGTAAAACTCTTAAAATACGCAATTAGAGTTTCCAGAAATGATTTTAAACTTATAAGACACACTTCAAATAAAAGTGAATTGATTCATACTACATTTCCTGCCGTTTTTTAATCCCAGACATTACCAGTGGAAAGATGGTAAATGACCAGAAAACTGATAATATTTACAACTCCGGACACTTTAGGGCGCGTTTTCACTTGAATTTGCTTTCAAATGTTAGGAATTCATGTTTATACAGCTCTAAATTTCTGTAGAAAGACTGTAAGGAATGACTATACTGCCTATGTTTACAGTTGAGGCCGAACTTCTCTGGCGTCTTTTGTGTGAATCAGTTAAAATCCTTATGGTTCCAGTACTTACGTGTTACAAAACTCTCTAATTGTGGTAAAACTCTTAAAATACGCAATTAGAGTTTCCAGAAATGATTATATACTTGTAAGAAACGCTTCAAATAAAAGTAAATGGATTCTTACTACATTTCCTGCCGGTTTTTAATCCCAGACTTTACCAGTGGAAAGCTGGTAAATGACCAGAAAACTGATAATATTTACAAATCCGGACACTTTAGGGAGCGTTTTCACTTGATTTTGCTTTCAAATGTTAGGAATTCATATTTATACACCTCAAAATTTCTGTAGAAAGACTGTAAGTAAGGACTTCACTGCTAATGTTTACAATTGAGGCCGAACTTCTCGGGCGTCTTTTGTGTGAATCAGTTAAAATCCTTAAGGTTCCAGTACTTACTTGTTACAAAACTCTCTAATTGTGGTAAAACTCTTAAAATACGCAATTAGAGTTTCCAGAAATGATTTTAAACTTATAAGAAACACTTCAAATAAAAGTGAATGGATTCATACTACATTTCCTGCCGTTTTTTAATCCCAGACATTACCAGTGGAAAGATGGTAAATGACCAGAAAACTGATAATATTTACAACTCCGGACACTTTAGGGCGCGTTTTCACTTGAATTTGCTTTCAAATGTTAGGAATTCATGTTTATACAGCTCTAAATTTCTGTAGAAAGACTGTAAGGAATGACTATACTGCCTATGTGTACAGTTGAGGCCGAACTTCTCTGGCGTCTTTTGTGTGAATCAGTTAAAATCCTTATGGTTCCTGTACTTACTTGTTACAAAACTCTCTAATTGTGGTAAAACTCTTAAAATACGCAATTAGAGTTTCCAGAAATGATTATATACTTGTAAGAAACGCTTGAAATAAAAGTGAATGGATTCATACTACATTTCCTGCCGTTTTTTAATCCCAGACATTACCAGTGGAAAGCTGGTAAATGACCAGAAAACTGATAATATTTACAACTCCGGACACTTTAGGAAGCGTTTTCACTTGAATTTGCTTTCAAATGTTAGGAATTCATGTTTATACACCTCAAAATTTCTGTAGAAAGACTGTAAGTAAGGACTTCACTGCTAATGTTTACAATTGAGGCCGAACTTCTCTGGCGTCTTTTGTGTGAATCAGTTAAAATCATTACGGTTCCAGTACTTACTTGTTACAAAACTCTCTAATTGTGGTAAAACTCTTAAAATCCGCAATTAGAGTTTCCAGAAATGATTATATACTTGTAAGAAATGCTTCAAATAAAAGTAAATGGATTCTTACTACATTTCCTGCCGGTTTTTAATCCCAGACATTACCAGTGGAAAGGTGGTAAATGACCGGAAAACTGATAATATTTAAAATTGCGGACACTTTAGGGAGCGTTTTCAATAGAATTTGCTTTCAAATTTAGGAATTCATGTTTATACACCTCAAAATTTCTGTAGAAAGACTGTAAGTAAGGACTTCACTGCTAATGTTTACAATTGAGGCCGAACTTCTCGGGCGTCTTTTGTGTGAATCAGTTAAAATCCTTAAGGTTCCAGTACTTACTTGTTACAAAACTCTCTAATTGTGGTAAAACTCTTAAAATACGCAATTAGAGTTTCCAGAAATGATTTTAAACTTATAAGAAACACTTCAAATAAAAGTGAATGGATTCATACTACATTTCCTGCCGTTTTTTAATCCCAGACATTACCAGTGGAAAGATGGTAAATGACCAGAAAACTGATAATATTTACAACTCCGGACACTTTAGGGCGCGTTTTCACTTGAATTTGCTTTCAAATGTTATGAATTCATGTTTATACAGCTCTAAATTTCTGTAGAAAGACTGTAAGGAATGACTATACTGCCTATGTGTACAGTTGAGGCCGAACTTCTCTGGCGTCTTTTGTGTGAATCAGTTAAAATCCTTATGGTTCCTGTACTTACTTGTTACAAAACTCTCTAATTGTGGTAAAACTCTTAAAGTAGGCAATTAGAGTTTCCAGAAATGATTATATACTTGTAAGAAACGCTTGAAATAAAAGTGAATGGATTCATACTACATTTCCTGCCGTTTTTTAATCCCAGACATTACCAGTGGAAAGCTGGTAAATGACCAGAAAACTGATAATATTTACAACTCCGGACACTTTAGGAAGCGTTTTCACTTGAATTTGCTTTCAAATGTTAGGAATTCATGTTTATACACCTCAAAATTTCTGTAGAAAGACTGTAAGTAAGGACTTCACTGCTAATGTTTACAATTGAGGCCGAACTTCTCTGGCGTCTTTTGTGTGAATCAGTTAATATCCTTACGGTTCCAGTACTTACTTGTTACAAAACTCTCTAATTGTGGTAAAACTCTTAAAATCCGCAATTAGAGTTTCCAGAAATGATTATATACTTGTAAGAAATGCTTCAAATAAAAGTAAATGGATTCTTACTACATTTCCTGCCGGTTTTTAATCCCAGACATTACCAGTGGAAAGCTGGTAAATGACCGGAAAACTGATAATATTTAAAATTGCGGACACTTTAGGGAGCGTTTTCAATAGAATTTGCTTTCAAATGTTAGGAATTCATGTCTATACACCTCAAAATTTCTGTAGAAAGACTGTAAGTAAGGACTTCACTGCTAATGTTTACAATTGAGGCCGAACTTCTGGGGCGTCTTTTGTGTGAATCAGTTAAAATCCTTAAGGTTCCAGTACTTACTTGTTACAAAACTCTCTAATTGTGGTAATACTCTTAAAATACGCAATTAGAGTTTCCAGAAATGATTTTAAACTTATAAGAAACACTTCAAATAAAAGTGAATGGATTCATACTACATTTCCTGCCGTTTTTTAATCCCAGACATTACCAGTGGAAAGATGGTAAATGACCAGAAAACTGATAATATTTACAACTCCGGACACTTTAGGGCGTGTTTTCACTTGAATTTGCTTTCAAATGTTAGGAATTCATGTTTATACAGCTCAAAATTTCTGTAGAAAGACTGTAAGGAATGACTATACTGCCTATGTTTACAGTTGAGGCCGAACTTCTCTGGCGTCTTTTGTGTGAATCAGTTAAAATCCTTACGGTTCCAGTACTTACATGTTACAAAACTCTCTAATTGTTGTAAAACTCTTAAAATCCGCAATTAGAGTTTCCAGAAATGATTATATACTTGTAAGAAACGCTTCAAATAAAAGTAAATGGATTCTTACTACATTTCCTGCTGTTTTTCAATCCCAGACTTTACCAGTGGAAAGCTGGTAAATGACCAGAAAACTGATAATATTTACAAATCCGGACACTTTAGGGAGAGTTTTCACTTGATTTTGCTTTCAAGTGTTAGGAATTCATGTTTATACAGCTCAAAATTTCTGTAGAAAGACTGTAAGTAAGGACTTCACTGCTAATGTTTACAATTGAGGCAGAACTTCTCTGGCGTCTTTTGTGTGAATCAGTTAAAATCCTTACGGTTCCAGTACTTACGTGTTACAAAACTCTCTAATTGTGGTAAAACTCTGAAAATACGCAATTAGAGTTTCCAGAAATTATTATATACTTGTAAGAAACGCTTCAAATAAAAGTAAATGGATTCTTACTACATTTCCTGCCGGTTTTTAATCCCAGACATTACCAGTGGAAAGCTGGTAAATGACCGGAAAACTGATAATATTTAAAATTGCGGACACTTTAGGGAGCGTTTTCAATAGAATTTGCTTTCAAATTTAGGAATTCATGTTTATACACCTCAAAATTTCTGTAGAAAGACTGTAAGTAAGGACTTCACTGCTAATGTTTACAATTGAGGCCGAACTTCTCTGGCGTCTTTTGTGTGAATCAGTTAAAATCCTTAAGGTTCCAGTACTTACTTGTTACAAAACTCTCTAATTGTGGTAAAACTCTTAAAATACGCAATTAGAGTTTCCAGAAATGATTTTAAACTTATAAGAAACACTTCAAATAAAAGTGAATGGATTCATACTACATTTCCTGCCGTTTTTTAATCCCAGACATTACCAGTGGAAAGATGGTAAATGACCAGAAAACTGATAATATTTACAACTCCGGACACTTTAGGGCGCGTTTTCACTTGAATTTGCTTTCAAATGTTAGGAATTCATGTTTATACAGCTCTAAATTTCTGTAGAAAGACTGTAAGGAATGACTATACTGCCTATGTGTACAGTTGAGGCCGAACTTCTCTGGCGTCTTTTGTGTGAATCAGTTAAAATCCTTATGGTTCCTGTACTTCCTTGTTACAAAACTCTCTAATTGTGGTAAAACTCTTAAAGCAGGCAATTAGAGTTTCCAGAAATGATTATATACTTGTAAGAAACGCTTGAAATAAAAGTGAATGGATTCATACTACATTTCCTGCCGTTTTTTAATCCCAGACATTACCAGTGGAAAGCTGGTAAATGACCATAAAACTGATAATATTTACAACTCCGGACACTTTAGGAAGCGTTTTCACTTGAATTTGCTTTCAAATGTTAGGAATTCATGTTTATACACCTCAAAATTTCTGTAGAAAGACTGTAAGTAAGGACTTCACTGCTAATGTTTACAATTGAGGCCGAACTTCTCTGGCGTCTTTTGTGTGAATCAGTTAAAATCCTTACGGTTCCAGTACTTACTTGTTACAAAACTCTCTAATTGTGGTAAAACTCTTAAAATCCGCAATTAGAGTTTCCAGAAATGATTATATACTTGTAAGAAATGCTTCAAATAAAAGTAAATGGATTCTTACTACATTTCCTGCCGGTTTTTAATCCCAGACATTACCAGTGGAAAGCTGGTAAATGACCGGAAAACTGATAATATTTAAAATTGCGGACACTTTAGGGAGCGTTTTCAATAGAATTTGCTTTCAAATTTAGGAATTCATGTTTATACACCTCAAAATTTCTGTAGAAAGACTGTAAGTAAGGACTTCACTGCTAATGTTTACAATTGAGGCCGAACTTCTCGGGCGTCTTTTGTGTGAATCAGTTAAAATCCTTAAGGTTCCAGTACTTACTTGTTACAAAACTCTCTAATTGTGGTAAAACTCTTAAAATACGCAATTAGAGTTTCCAGAAATGATTTTAAACTTATAAGAAACACTTCAAATAAAAGTGAATGGATTCATACTACATTTCCTGCCGTTTTTTAATCCCAGACATTACCAGTGGAAAGATGGTAAATGACCAGAAAACTGATAATATTTACAACTCCGGACACTTTAGGGCGCGTTTTCACTTGAATTTGCTTTCAAATGTTAGGAATTCATGTTTATACAGCTCTAAATTTCTGTAGAAAGACTGTAAGGAATGACTATACTGCCTATGTGTACAGTTGAGGCCGAACTTCTCTGGCGTCTTTTGTGTGAATCAGTTAAAATCCTTATGGTTCCTGTACTTACTTGTTACAAAACTCTCTAATTGTGGTAAAACTCTTAAAGTAGGCAATTAGAGTTTCCAGAAATGATTATATACTTGTAAGAAACGCTTGAAATAAAAGTGAATGGATTCATACTACATTTCCTGCCGTTTTTTAATCCCAGACATTACCTGTGGAAAGCTGGTAAATGACCAGAAAACTGATAATATTTACAACTCCGGACACTTTAGGAAGCGTTTTCACTTGAATTTCCTTTCAAATGTTAGGAATTCACGTTTATACACCTCAAAATTTCTGTAGAAAGACTGTAAGTAAGGACTTCACTGCTAATGTTTACAATTGAGGCCGAACTTCTCTGGCGTCTTTTGTGTGAATCAGTTAAAATCCTTATGGTTCCAGTACTTACTTGTTACAAAACTCTCTAATTGTGGTAAAACTCTTAAAATCCGCAATTAGAGTTTCCAGAAATGATTATATACTTGTAAGAAATGCTTCAAATAAAAGTAAATGGATTCTTACTACATTTCCTGCCGGTTTTTAATCCCAGACATTACCAGTGGAAAGCTGGTAAATGACCGGAAAACTGATAATATTTAAAATTGCGGACACTTTAGGGAGCGTTTTCAATAGAATTTGCTTTCAAATGTTAGGAATTCATGTCTATACACCTCAAAATTTCTGTAGAAAGACTGTAAGTAAGGACTTCACTGCTAATGTTTACAATTGAGGCCGAACTTCTGGGGCGTCTTTTGTGTGAATCAGTTAAAATCCTTAAGGTTCCAGTACTTACTTGTTACAAAACTCTCTAATTGTGGTAAAACTCTTAAAATACGCAATTAGAGTTTCCAGAAATGATTTTAAACTTATAAGAAACACTTCAAATAAAAGTGAATGGATTCATACTACATTTCCTGCCGTTTTTTAATCCCAGACATTACCAGTGGAAAGATGGTAAATGACCAGAAAACTGATAATATTTACAACTCCGGACACTTTAGGGCGTGTTTTCACTTGAATTTGCTTTCAAATGTTACGAATTCATGTTTATACAGCTCAAAATTTCTGTAGAAAGACTGTAAGGAATGACTATACTGCCTATGTTTACAGTTGAGGCCGAACTTCTCTGGCGTCTTTTGTGTGAATCAGTTAAAATCCTTACGGTTCCAGTACTTACGTGTTACAAAACTCTCTAATTGTTGTAAAACTCTTAAAATCCGCAATTAGAGTTTCCAGAAATGATTATATACTTGTAAGAAACGCTTCAAATAAAAGTAAATGGATTCTTACTACATTTCCTGCTGTTTTTCAATCCCAGACTTTACCAGTGGAAAGCTGGTAAATGACCAGAAAACTGATAATATTTACAAATCCGGACACTTTAGGGAGAGTTTTCACTTGATTTTGCTTTCAAATGTTAGGAATTCATGTTTATACAGCTCAAAATTTCTGTAGAAAGACTGTAAGTAAGGACTTCACTGCTAATGTTTACAATTGAGGCAGAACTTCTCTGGCGTCTTTTGTGTGAATCAGTTAAAATCCTTACGGTTCCAGTACTTACGTGTTACAAAACTCTCTAATTGTGGTAAAACTCTGAAAATACGCAATTAGAGTTTCCAGAAATGATTATATACTTGTAAGAAACGCTTCAAATAAAAGTAAATGGATTCTTACTACATTTCCTGCCTGTTTTTAATCCCAGACATTACCAGTGGAAAGCTGGTAAATGACCGGAAAACTGATAATATTTAAAATTGCGGACACTTTAGGAAGCGTTTTCACTTGAATTTGCTTTCAAATGTTAGGAATTCATGTTTATACACCTCAAAATTTCTGTAGAAAGACTGTAAGTAAGGACTTCACTGCTAATGTTTACAATTGAGGCCGAACTTCTCTGGCGTCTTTTGTGTGAATCAGTTAAAATCCTTACGGTTCCAGTACTTACTTGTTACAAAACTCTCTAATTGTGGTAAAACTCTTAAAATCCGCAATTAGAGTTTCCAGAAATGATTATATACTTGTAAGAAATGCTTCAAATAAAAGTAAATGGATTCTTACTACATTTCCTGCCGGTTTTTAATCCCAGACATTACCAGTGGAAAGCTGGTAAATGACCGGAAAACTGATAATATTTAAAATTGCGGACACTTTAGGGAGCGTTTTCAATAGAATTTGCTTTCAAATTTAGGAATTCATGTTTATACACCTCAAAATTTCTGTAGAAAGACTGTAAGTAAGGACTTCACTGCTAATGTTTACAATTGAGGCCGAACTTCTCGGGCGTCTTTTGTGTGAATCAGTTAAAATCCTTAAGGTTCCAGTACTTACTTGTTACAAAACTCTCTAATTGTGGTAAAACTCTTAAAATACGCAATTAGAGTTTCCAGAAATGATTTTAAACTTATAAGAAACACTTCAAATAAAAGTGAATGGATTCATACTACATTTCCTGCCGTTTTTTAATCCCAGACATTACCAGTGGAAAGATGGTAAATGACCAGAAAACTGATAATATTTACAACTCCGGACACTTTAGGGCGCGTTTTCACTTGAATTTGCTTTCAAATGTTAGGAATTCATGTTTATACAGCTCTAAATTTCTGTAGAAAGACTGTAAGGAATGACTATACTGCCTATGTGTACAGTTGAGGCCGAACTTCTCTGGCGTCTTTTGTGTGAATCAGTTAAAATCCTTATGGTTCCTGTACTTACTTGTTACAAAACTCTCTAATTGTGGTAAAACTCTTAAAGTAGGCAATTAGAGTTTCCAGAAATGATTATATACTTGTAAGAAACGCTTGAAATAAAAGTGAATGGATTCATACTACATTTCCTGCCGTTTTTTAATCCCAGACATTACCTGTGGAAAGCTGGTAAATGACCAGAAAACTGATAATATTTACAACTCCGGACACTTTAGGAAGCGTTTTCACTTGAATTTCCTTTCAAATGTTAGGAATTCACGTTTATACACCTCAAAATTTCTGTAGAAAGACTGTAAGTAAGGACTTCACTGCTAATGTTTACAATTGAGGCCGAACTTCTCTGGCGTCTTTTGTGTGAATCAGTTAAAATCCTTACGGTTCCAGTACTTACTTGTTACAAAACTCTCTAATTGTGGTAAAACTCTTAAAATCCGCAATTAGAGTTTCCAGAAATGATTATATACTTGTAAGAAATGCTTCAAATAAAAGTAAATGGATTCTTACTACATTTCCTGCCGGTTTTTAATCCCAGACATTACCAGTGGAAAGCTGGTAAATGACCGGAAAACTGATAATATTTAAAATTGCGGACACTTTAGGGAGCGTTTTCAATAGAATTTGCTTTCAAATGTTAGGAATTCATGTCTATACACCTCAAAATTTCTGTAGAAAGACTGTAAGTAAGGACTTCACTGCTAATGTTTACAATTGAGGCCGAACTTCTGGGGCGTCTTTTGTGTGAATCAGTTAAAATCCTTAAGGTTCCAGTACTTACTTGTTACAAAACTCTCTAATTGTGGTAAAACTCTTAAAATACGCAATTAGAGATTCCAGAAATGATTTTAAACTTATAAGAAACACTTCAAATAAAAGTGAATGGATTCATACTACATTTCCTGCCGTTTTTTAATCCCAGACATTACCAGTGGAAAGATGGTAAATGACCAGAAAACTGATAATATTTACAACTCCGGACACTTTAGGGCGTGTTTTCACTTGAATTTGCTTTCAAATGTTAGGAATTCATGTTTATACAGCTCAAAATTTCTGTAGAAAGACTGTAAGGAATGACTATACTGCCTATGTTTACAGTTGAGGCCGAACTTCTCTGGCGTCTTTTGTGTGAATCAGTTAAAATCCTTACGGTTCCAGTACTTACGTGTTACAAAACTCTCTAATTGTGGTAAAACTCTTAAAATACGCAATTAGAGTTTCCAGAAATGATTATATACTTGTAAGAAACGCTTCAAAAAAAAGTAAATGGATTCTTACTACATTTCCTGCCGGTTTTTAATCCCAGACATTACCAGTGGAAAGCTGGTAAATGACCGGAAAACTGATAATATTTAAAATTGCGGACACTTTAGGGAGCGTTTTCAATAGAATTTGCTTTCAAATTAAGAATTCATGTTTATACACCTCAAAATTTCTGTAGAAAGACTGTAAGTAAGGACTTCACTGCTAATGTTTACAATTGAGGCCGAACTTCTCGGGCGTCTTTTGTGTGAATCAGTTAAAATCCTTAAGGTTCCAGTACTTACTTGTTACAAAACTCTCTAATTGTGGTAAAACTCTTAAAATACGCAATTAGAGTTTCCAGAAATGATTATATACTTGTAAGAAACGCTTCAAATAAAAGTAAATGGATTCTTACTACATTTCCTGCCGGTTTTTAATCCCAGACATTACCAGTGGAAAGCTGGTAAATGACCGGAAAACTGATAATATTTAAAATTGCGGACACTTTAGGGAGCGTTTTCAATAGAATTTGCTTTCAAATGTTAGGAATTCATGTTTATACACCTCAAAATTTCTGTAGAAAGGCTGTAAGTAAGGACTTCACTGCTAATGTTTACAATTGAGGCCGAACTTCTCTGGCGTCTTATGTCTGAATCAGTTAAAATCCTTAAGGTTCCAGTACTTACTTGTTACAAAACTCTCTAATTGTGGTAAAACTCTTAAAATACGCAATTAGAGTTTCCAGAAATGATTTTAAACTCATAAGAAACACTTCAAATAAAAGTGAATGGATTCATACTACATTTCCTGCCGTTTTTTAATCCCAGACATTACCAGTGGAAAGATGGTAAATGACCAGAAAACTGATAATATTTACAACTCCGGACACTTTAGGGCGCGTTTTCACTTGAATTTGCTTTCAAATGTTAGGAATTCATGTTTATACAGCTCAAAATTTCTGTAGAAAGACTGTAAGTAAGGACTTCACTGCTAATGTTTACAATTGAGGCAGAACTTCTCTGGCGTCTTTTGTGTGAATCAGTTAAAATCCTTACGGTTCCAGTACTTACGTGTTACAAAACTCTCTAATTGTGGTAAAACTCTGAAAATACGCAATTAGAGTTTCCAGAAATGATTATATACTTGTAAGAAACGCTTCAAATAAAAGTAAATGGATTCTTACTACATTTCCTGCCGGTTTTTAATCCCAGACATTACCAGTGGAAAGCTGGTAAATGACCGGAAAACTGATAATATTTAAAATTGCGGACACTTTAGGGAGCGTTTTCAATAGAATTTGCTTTCAAATGTTAGGAATTCATGTTTATACACCTCAAAATTTCTGTAGAAAGGCTGTAAGTAAGGACTTCACTGCTAATGTTTACAATTGAGGCCGAACTTCTCTGGCGTCTTATGTCTGAATCAGTTAAAATCCTTATGGTTCCAGTACTTACTTGTTACAAAACTCTTTAATTGTGGTAAAACTCTTAAAATACGCAATTAGAGTTTCCAGAAATGATTATATACTTGTAAGAAACGCTTCAAAAAAAAGTAAATGGATTCTTACTACATTTCCTGCCGGTTTTTAATCCCAGACATTACCAGTGGAAAGCTGGTAAATGACCGGAAAACTGATAATATTTAAAATTGCGGACACTTTAGGGAGCGTTTTCAATAGAATTTGCTTTCAAATTAAGAATTCATGTTTATACACCTCAAAATTTCTGTAGAAAGACTGTAAGTAAGGACTTCACTGCTAATGTTTACAATTGAGGCCGAACTTCTCGGGCGTCTTTTGTGTGAATCAGTTAAAATCCTTAAGGTTCCAGTACTTACTTGTTACAAAACTCTCTAATTGTGGTAAAACTCTTAAAATACGCAATTAGAGTTTCCAGAAATGATTATATACTTGTAAGAAACGCTTCAAATAAAAGTAAATGGATTCTTACTACATTTCCTGCCGGTTTTTAATCCCAGACATTACCAGTGGAAAGCTGGTAAATGACCGGAAAACTGATAATATTTAAAATTGCGGACACTTTAGGGAGCGTTTTCAATAGAATTTGCTTTCAAATGTTAGGAATTCATGTTTATACACCTCAAAATTTCTGTAGAAAGGCTGTAAGTAAGGACTTCACTGCTAATGTTTACAATTGAGGCCGAACTTCTCTGGCGTCTTATGTCTGAATCAGTTAAAATCCTTAAGGTTCCAGTACTTACTTGTTACAAAACTCTCTAATTGTGGTAAAACTCTTAAAATACGCAATTAGAGTTTCCAGAAATGATTTTAAACTCATAAGAAACACTTCAAATAAAAGTGAATGGATTCATACTACATTTCCTGCCGTTTTTTAATCCCAGACATTACCAGTGGAAAGATGGTAAATGACCAGAAAACTGATAATATTTACAACTCCGGACACTTTAGGGCGCGTTTTCACTTGAATTTGCTTTCAAATGTTAGGAATTCATGTTTATACAGCTCAAAATTTCTGTAGAAAGACTGTAAGTAAGGACTTCACTGCTAATGTTTACAATTGAGGCAGAACTTCTCTGGCGTCTTTTGTGTGAATCAGTTAAAATCCTTACGGTTCCAGTACTTACGTGTTACAAAACTCTCTAATTGTGGTAAAACTCTGAAAATACGCAATTAGAGTTTCCAGAAATGATTATATACTTGTAAGAAACGCTTCAAATAAAAGTAAATGGATTCTTACTACATTTCCTGCCGGTTTTTAATCCCAGACATTACCAGTGGAAAGCTGGTAAATGACCGGAAAACTGATAATATTTAAAATTGCGGACACTTTAGGGAGCGTTTTCAATAGAATTTGCTTTCAAATGTTAGGAATTCATGTTTATACACCTCAAAATTTCTGTAGAAAGGCTGTAAGTAAGGACTTCACTGCTAATGTTTACAATTGAGGCCGAACTTCTCTGGCGTCTTATGTCTGAATCAGTTAAAATCCTTATGGTTCCAGTACTTACTTGTTACAAAACTCTTTAATTGTGGTAAAACTCTTAAAATACGCAATTAGAGTTTCCAGAAATGATTATATACTTGTAAGAAACGCTTCAAAAAAAAGTAAATGGATTCTTACTACATTTCCTGCCGGTTTTTAATCCCAGACATTACCAGTGGAAAGCTGGTAAATGACCGGAAAACTGATAATATTTAAAATTGCGGACACTTTAGGGAGCGTTTTCAATAGAATTTGCTTTCAAATTAAGAATTCATGTTTATACACCTCAAAATTTCTGTAGAAAGACTGTAAGTAAGGACTTCACTGCTAATGTTTACAATTGAGGCCGAACTTCTCGGGCGTCTTTTGTGTGAATCAGTTAAAATCCTTAAGGTTCCAGTACTTACTTGTTACAAAACTCTCTAATTGTGGTAAAACTCTTAAAATACGCAATTAGAGTTTCCAGAAATGATTATATACTTGTAAGAAACGCTTCAAATAAAAGTAAATGGATTCTTACTACATTTCCTGCCGGTTTTTAATCCCAGACATTACCAGTGGAAAGCTGGTAAATGACCGGAAAACTGATAATATTTAAAATTGCGGACACTTTAGGGAGCGTTTTCAATAGAATTTGCTTTCAAATGTTAGGAATTCATGTTTATACACCTCAAAATTTCTGTAGAAAGGCTGTAAGTAAGGACTTCACTGCTAATGTTTACAATTGAGGCCGAACTTCTCTGGCGTCTTATGTCTGAATCAGTTAAAATCCTTAAGGTTCCAGTACTTACTTGTTACAAAACTCTCTAATTGTGGTAAAACTCTTAAAATACGCAATTAGAGTTTCCAGAAATGATTTTAAACTCATAAGAAACACTTCAAATAAAAGTGAATGGATTCATACTACATTTCCTGCCGTTTTTTAATCCCAGACATTACCAGTGGAAAGATGGTAAATGACCAGAAAACTGATAATATTTACAACTCCGGACACTTTAGGGCGCGTTTTCACTTGAATTTGCTTTCAAATGTTAGGAATTCATGTTTATACAGCTCAAAATTTCTGTAGAAAGACTGTTAGGAATGACTATAATGCCTATGTTTACAGTTGAGGCCGAACTTCTCTGGCGTCTTTTGTGTGAATCAGTTGAAATCCTTACGGTTCCAGTACTTACGTGTTACAAAACTCTCTAATTGTGGTAAAACTCTTAAAATACGCAATTAGAGTTTCCAGAAATGATTATATACTTGTAAGAAACGCTTCAAATAAAAGTAAATGGATTCTTACTACATTTCCTGCCGGTTTTTAATCCCAGACATTACCAGTGGAAAGCTGGTAAATGACCAGAAAACTGATAATATTTACAAACCCGGACACTTTAGGGAGCGTTTTCACTTGATTTTGCTTTCAAATGTTAGGAATTCATATTTATACACCTCAAAATTTCTGTAGAAAGACTGTAAGTAAGGACTTCACTGCTAATGTTTACAATTGAGGCCGAACTTCTCTGGCGTCTTTTGTGTGAATCAGTTAAAATCCTTACGGTTCCAGTACTTACGTGTTACAAAACTCTCTAATTGTGGTAAAACTCTTAAAATACGCAATTAGAGTTTCCAGAAATGATTATATACTTGTAAGAAACGCTTCAAATAAAAGTAAATGGATTCTTACTACATTTCCTGCCGGTTTTTAATCCCAGACATTACCAGTGGAAAGCTGGTAAATGACCGGAAAACTGATAATATTTAAAATTGCGGACACTTTAGGGAGCGTTTTCAATAGAATTTGCTTTCAAATGTTAGGAATTCATGTCTATACACCTCAAAATTTCTGTAGAAAGGCTGTAAGTAAGGACTTCACTGCTTATGTTTACAATTGAGGCCGAACTTCTCTGGCGTCTTTTGTGTGAATCAGTTAAAATCCTTACGGTTCCAGTACTTACTTGTTACAAAACTCTCTAATTGAGGTAAAACTCTTAAAATACGCAATTAGAGTTTCCAGAAATGATTATATACTTGTAAGAAACGCTTCAAATAAAAGTAAATGGATTCTTACTACATTTCCTGCCGGTTTTTAATCCCAGACATTACCAGTGGAAAGCTGGTAAATGACCAGAAAACTGATAATATTTAAAATTGCGGACACTTTAGGGAGCATTTTCAATAGAATTTGCTTTCAAATGTTAGGAATTCATGTCTATACACCTCAAAATTTCTGTAGAAAGACTGTAAGTAAGGACTTCACTGCTAATGTTTACAATTGAGGCCGAACTTCTGGGGCGTCTTTTGTGTGAATCAGTTAAAATCCTTAAGGTTCCAGTACTTACTTGTTACAAAACTCTCTAATTGTGGTAAAACTCTTAAAATACGCAATTAGAGTTTCCAGAAATGATTTTAAACTTATAAGAAACACTTCAAATAAAAGTGAATGGATTCATACTACATTTCCTGCCGTTTTTTAATCCCAGACATTACCAGTGGAAAGATGGTAAATGACCAGAAAACTGATAATATTTACAACTCCGGACACTTTAGGGCGCGTTTTCACTTGAATTTGCTTTCAAATGTTAGGAATTCATGTTTATACAGCTCTAAATTTCTGTAGAAAGACTGTAAGGAATGACTATACTGCCTATGTGTACAGTTGAGGCTGAACTTCTCTGGCGTCTTTTGTGTGAATCAGTTAAAATCCTTATGGTTCCTGTACTTACTTGTTACAAAACTCTCTAATTGTGGTAAAACTCTTAAAGTAGGCAATTAGAGTTTCCAGAAATGATTATATACTTGTAAGAAACGCTTGAAATAAAAGTGAATGGATTCATACTACATTTCCTGCCGTTTTTTAATCCCAGACATTACCTGTGGAAAGCTGGTAAATGACCAGAAAACTGATAATATTTACAACTCCGGACACTTTAGGAAGCGTTTTCACTTGAATTTCCTTTCAAATGTTAGGAATTCACGTTTATACACCTCAAAATTTCTGTAGAAAGACTGTAAGTAAGGACTTCACTGCTAATGTTTACAATTGAGGCCGAACTTCTCTGGCGTCTTTTGTGTGAATCAGTTAAAATCCTTATGGTTCCAGTACTTACTTGTTACAAAACTCTCTAATTGTGGTAAAACTCTTAAAATCCGCAATTAGAGTTTCCAGAAATGATTATATACTTGTAAGAAATGCTTCAAATAAAAGTAAATGGATTCTTACTACATTTCCTGCCGGTTTTTAATCCCAGACATTACCAGTGGAAAGCTGGTAAATGACCGGAAAACTGATAATATTTAAAATTGCGGACACTTTAGGGAGCGTTTTCAATAGAATTTGCTTTCAAATGTTAGGAATTCATGTCTATACACCTCAAAATTTCTGTAGAAAGACTGTAAGTAAGGACTTCACTGCTAATGTTTACAATTGAGGCCGAACTTCTGGGGCGTCTTTTGTGTGAATCAGTTAAAATCCTTAAGGTTCCAGTACTTACTTGTTACAAAACTCTCTAATTGTGGTAAAACTCTTAAAATACGCAATTAGAGTTTCCAGAAATGATTTTAAACTTATAAGAAACACTTCAAATAAAAGTGAATGGATTCATACTACATTTCCTGCCGTTTTTTAATCCCAGACATTACCAGTGGAAAGATGGTAAATGACCAGAAAACTGATAATATTTACAACTCCGGACACTTTAGGGCGTGTTTTCACTTGAATTTGCTTTCAAATGTTACGAATTCATGTTTATACAGCTCAAAATTTCTGTAGAAAGACTGTAAGGAATGACTATACTGCCTATGTTTACAGTTGAGGCCGAACTTCTCTGGCGTCTTTTGTGTGAATCAGTTAAAATCCTTACGGTTCCAGTACTTACGTGTTACAAAACTCTCTAATTGTTGTAAAACTCTTAAAATCCGCAATTAGAGTTTCCAGAAATGATTATATACTTGTAAGAAACGCTTCAAATAAAAGTAAATGGATTCTTACTACATTTCCTGCTGTTTTTCAATCCCAGACTTTACCAGTGGAAAGCTGGTAAATGACCAGAAAACTGATAATATTTACAAATCCGGACACTTTAGGGAGAGTTTTCACTTGATTTTGCTTTCAAATGTTAGGAATTCATGTTTATACAGCTCAAAATTTCTGTAGAAAGACTGTAAGTAAGGACTTCACTGCTAATGTTTACAATTGAGGCAGAACTTCTCTGGCGTCTTTTGTGTGAATCAGTTAAAATCCTTACGGTTCCAGTACTTACGTGTTACAAAACTCTCTAATTGTGGTAAAACTCTGAAAATACGCAATTAGAGTTTCCAGAAATGATTATATACTTGTAAGAAACGCTTCAAATAAAAGTAAATGGATTCTTACTACATTTCCTGCCGGTTTTTAATCCCAGACATTACCAGTGGAAAGCTGGTAAATGACCGGAAAACTGATAATATTTAAAATTGCGGACACTTTAGGGAGCGTTTTCAATAGAATTTGCTTTCAAATTAAGAATTCATGTTTATACACCTCAAAATTTCTGTAGAAAGACTGTAAGTAAGGACTTCACTGCTAATGTTTACAATTGAGGCCGAACTTCTCGGGCGTCTTTTGTGTGAATCAGTTAAAATCCTTAAGGTTCCAGTACTTACTTGTTACAAAACTCTCTAATTGTGGTAAAACTCTTAAAATACGCAATTAGAGTTTCCAGAAATGATTATATACTTGTAAGAAACGCTTCAAATAAAAGTAAATGGATTCTTACTACATTTCCTGCCGGTTTTTAATCCCAGACATTACCAGTGGAAAGCTGGTAAATGACCGGAAAACTGATAATATTTAAAATTGCGGACACTTTAGGGAGCGTTTTCAATAGAATTTGCTTTCAAATGTTAGGAATTCATGTTTATACACCTCAAAATTTCTGTAGAAAGGCTGTAAGTAAGGACTTCACTGCTAATGTTTACAATTGAGGCCGAACTTCTCTGGCGTCTTATGTCTGAATCAGTTAAAATCCTTAAGGTTCCAGTACTTACTTGTTACAAAACTCTCTAATTGTGGTAAAACTCTTAAAATACGCAATTAGAGTTTCCAGAAATGATTTTAAACTCATAAGAAACACTTCAAATAAAAGTGAATGGATTCATACTACATTTCCTGCCGTTTTTTAATCCCAGACATTACCAGTGGAAAGATGGTAAATGACCAGAAAACTGATAATATTTACAACTCCGGACACTTTAGGGCGCGTTTTCACTTGAATTTGCTTTCAAATGTTAGGAATTCATGTTTATACAGCTCAAAATTTCTGTAGAAAGACTGTAAGTAAGGACTTCACTGCTAATGTTTACAATTGAGGCAGAACTTCTCTGGCGTCTTTTGTGTGAATCAGTTAAAATCCTTACGGTTCCAGTACTTACGTGTTACAAAACTCTCTAATTGTGGTAAAACTCTGAAAATACGCAATTAGAGTTTCCAGAAATGATTATATACTTGTAAGAAACGCTTCAAATAAAAGTAAATGGATTCTTACTACATTTCCTGCCGGTTTTTAATCCCAGACATTACCAGTGGAAAGCTGGTAAATGACCGGAAAACTGATAATATTTAAAATTGCGGACACTTTAGGGAGCGTTTTCAATAGAATTTGCTTTCAAATGTTAGGAATTCATGTTTATACACCTCAAAATTTCTGTAGAAAGGCTGTAAGTAAGGACTTCACTGCTAATGTTTACAATTGAGGCCGAACTTCTCTGGCGTCTTATGTCTGAATCAGTTAAAATCCTTATGGTTCCAGTACTTACTTGTTACAAAACTCTTTAATTGTGGTAAAACTCTTAAAATACGCAATTAGAGTTTCCAGAAATGATTATATACTTGTAAGAAACGCTTCAAAAAAAAGTAAATGGATTCTTACTACATTTCCTGCCGGTTTTTAATCCCAGACATTACCAGTGGAAAGCTGGTAAATGACCGGAAAACTGATAATATTTAAAATTGCGGACACTTTAGGGAGCGTTTTCAATAGAATTTGCTTTCAAATTAAGAATTCATGTTTATACACCTCAAAATTTCTGTAGAAAGACTGTAAGTAAGGACTTCACTGCTAATGTTTACAATTGAGGCCGAACTTCTCGGGCGTCTTTTGTGTGAATCAGTTAAAATCCTTAAGGTTCCAGTACTTACTTGTTACAAAACTCTCTAATTGTGGTAAAACTCTTAAAATACGCAATTAGAGTTTCCAGAAATGATTATATACTTGTAAGAAACGCTTCAAATAAAAGTAAATGGATTCTTACTACATTTCCTGCCGGTTTTTAATCCCAGACATTACCAGTGGAAAGCTGGTAAATGACCGGAAAACTGATAATATTTAAAATTGCGGACACTTTAGGGAGCGTTTTCAATAGAATTTGCTTTCAAATGTTAGGAATTCATGTTTATACACCTCAAAATTTCTGTAGAAAGGCTGTAAGTAAGGACTTCACTGCTAATGTTTACAATTGAGGCCGAACTTCTCTGGCGTCTTATGTCTGAATCAGTTAAAATCCTTAAGGTTCCAGTACTTACTTGTTACAAAACTCTCTAATTGTGGTAAAACTCTTAAAATACGCAATTAGAGTTTCCAGAAATGATTTTAAACTCATAAGAAACACTTCAAATAAAAGTGAATGGATTCATACTACATTTCCTGCCGTTTTTTAATCCCAGACATTACCAGTGGAAAGATGGTAAATGACCAGAAAACTGATAATATTTACAACTCCGGACACTTTAGGGCGCGTTTTCACTTGAATTTGCTTTCAAATGTTAGGAATTCATGTTTATACAGCTCAAAATTTCTGTAGAAAGACTGTTAGGAATGACTATAATGCCTATGTTTACAGTTGAGGCCGAACTTCTCTGGCGTCTTTTGTGTGAATCAGTTGAAATCCTTACGGTTCCAGTACTTACGTGTTACAAAACTCTCTAATTGTGGTAAAACTCTTAAAATACGCAATTAGAGTTTCCAGAAATGATTATATACTTGTAAGAAACGCTTCAAATAAAAGTAAATGGATTCTTACTACATTTCCTGCCGGTTTTTAATCCCAGACATTACCAGTGGAAAGCTGGTAAATGACCAGAAAACTGATAATATTTACAAACCCGGACACTTTAGGGAGCGTTTTCACTTGATTTTGCTTTCAAATGTTAGGAATTCATATTTATACACCTCAAAATTTCTGTAGAAAGACTGTAAGTAAGGACTTCACTGCTAATGTTTACAATTGAGGCCGAACTTCTCTGGCGTCTTTTGTGTGAATCAGTTAAAATCCTTACGGTTCCAGTACTTACGTGTTACAAAACTCTCTAATTGTGGTAAAACTCTTAAAATACGCAATTAGAGTTTCCAGAAATGATTATATACTTGTAAGAAACGCTTCAAATAAAAGTAAATGGATTCTTACTACATTTCCTGCCGGTTTTTAATCCCAGACATTACCAGTGGAAAGCTGGTAAATGACCGGAAAACTGATAATATTTAAAATTGCGGACACTTTAGGGAGCGTTTTCAATAGAATTTGCTTTCAAATGTTAGGAATTCATGTCTATACACCTCAAAATTTCTGTAGAAAGGCTGTAAGTAAGGACTTCACTGCTTATGTTTACAATTGAGGCCGAACTTCTCTGGCGTCTTTTGTGTGAATCAGTTAAAATCCTTACGGTTCCAGTACTTACTTGTTACAAAACTCTCTAATTGAGGTAAAACTCTTAAAATACGCAATTAGAGTTTCCAGAAATGATTATATACTTGTAAGAAACGCTTCAAATAAAAGTAAATGGATTCTTACTACATTTCCTGCCGGTTTTTAATCCCAGACATTACCAGTGGAAAGCTGGTAAATGACCAGAAAACTGATAATATTTAAAATTGCGGACACTTTAGGGAGCATTTTCAATAGAATTTGCTTTCAAATGTTAGGAATTCATGTCTATACACCTCAAAATTTCTGTAGAAAGACTGTAAGTAAGGACTTCACTGCTAATGTTTACAATTGAGGCCGAACTTCTGGGGCGTCTTTTGTGTGAATCAGTTAAAATCCTTAAGGTTCCAGTACTTACTTGTTACAAAACTCTCTAATTGTGGTAAAACTCTTAAAATACGCAATTAGAGTTTCCAGAAATGATTTTAAACTTATAAGAAACACTTCAAATAAAAGTGAATGGATTCATACTACATTTCCTGCCGTTTTTTAATCCCAGACATTACCAGTGGAAAGATGGTAAATGACCAGAAAACTGATAATATTTACAACTCCGGACACTTTAGGGCGCGTTTTCACTTGAATTTGCTTTCAAATGTTAGGAATTCATGTTTATACAGCTCAAAATTTCTGTAGAAAGACTGTAAGGAATGACTATACTGCCTATGTTTACAGTTGAGGCCGAACTTCTCTGGCGTCTTTTGTGTGAATCAGTTAAAATCCTTATGGTTCCAGTACTTACGTGTTACAAAACTCTCTAATTGTGGTAAAACTCTTAAAATACGCAATTAGAGTTTCCAGAAATGATTATATACTTGTAAGAAACGCTTCAAATAAAAGTAAATGGATTCTTACTACATTTCCTGCCGGTTTTTAATCCCAGACTTTACCAGTGGAAAGCTGGTAAATGACCAGAAAACTGATAATATTTACAAATCCGGACACTTTAGGGAGCGTTTTCACTTGATTTTCCTTTCAAATGTTAGGAATTCATATTTATACACCTCAAAATTTCTGTAGAAAGACTGTAAGTAAGGACTTCACTGCTAATGTTTACAATTGAGGCCGAACTTCTCTGGCGTCTTTTGTGTGAATCAGTTAAAATCCTTACGGTTCCAGTACTTACTTGTTACAAAACTCTCTAATTGTGGTAAAACTCTGAAAATACGCAATTAGAGTTTCCAGAAATGATTATATACTTGTAAGAAACGCTTCAAATAAAAGTAAATGGATTCTTACTACATTTCCTGCCGGTTTTTAATCCCAGACATTACCAGTGGAAAGCTGGTAAATGACCGGAAAACTGATAATATTTAAAATTGCGGACACTTTAGGGAGCGTTTTCAATAGAATTTGCTTTCAAATTTAGGAATTCATGTTTATACACCTCAAAATTTCTGTAGAAAGACTGTAAGTAAGGACTTCACTGCTAATGTTTACAATTGAGGCCGAACTTCTCGGGCGTCTTTTGTGTGAATCAGTTAAAATCCTTAAGGTTCCAGTACTTACTTGTTACAAAACTCTCTAATTGTGGTAAAACTCTTAAAATACGCAATTAGAGTTTCCAGAAATGATTTTAAACTTATAAGAAACACTTCAAATAAAAGTGAATGGATTCATACTACATTTCCTGCCGTTTTTTAATACCAGACATTACCAGTGGAAAGATGGTAAATGACCAGAAAACTGATAATATTTACAACTCCGGACACTTTAGGGCGCGTTTTCACTTGAATTTGCTTTCAAATGTTAGGAATTCATGTTTATACAGCTCTAAATTTCTGTAGAAAGACTGTTAGGAATGACTATACTGCCTATGTGTACAGTTGAGGCCGAACTTCTCTGGCGTCTTTTGTGTGAATCAGTTAAAATCCTTATGGTTCCTGTACTTACTTGTTACAAAACTCTCTAATTGTGGTAAAACTCTTAAAGTAGGCAATTAGAGTTTCCAGAAATGATTATATACTTGTAAGAAACGCTTGAAATAAAAGTGAATGGATTCATACTACATTTCCTGCCGTTTTTTAATCCCAGACATTACCAGTGGAAAGCTGGTAAATGACCAGAAAACTGATAATATTTACAACTCCGGACACTTTAGGAAGCGTTTTCACTTGAATTTGCTTTCAAATGTTAGGAATTCATGTTTATACACCTCAAAATTTCTGTAGAAAGACTGTAAGTAAGGACTTCACTGCTAATGTTTACAATTGAGGCCGAACTTCTCTGGCGTCTTTTGTGTGAATCAGTTAAAATCCTTACGGTTCCAGTACTTACTTGTTACAAAACTCTCTAATTGTGGTAAAACTCTTAAAATCCGCAATTAGAGTTTCCAGAAATGATTATATACTTGTAAGAAATGCTTCAAATAAAAGTAAATGGATTCTTACTACATTTCCTGACGGTTTTTAATCCCAGACATTACCAGTGGAAAGCTGGTAAATGACCGGAAAACTGATAATATTTAAAATTGCGGACACTTTAGGGAGCGTTTTCAATAGAATTTGCTTTCAAATGTTAGGAATTCATGTTTATACACCTCAAAATTTCTGTAGAAAGGCTGTAAGTAAGGACTTCACTGCTAATGTTTACAATTGAGGCCGAACTTCTCTGGCGTCTTATGTCTGAATCAGTTAAAATCCTTATGGTTCCAGTACTTACTTGTTACAAAACTCTTTAATTGTGGTAAAACTCTTAAAATACGCAATTAGAGTTTCCAGAAATGATTATAAACTTGTAAGAAACCCTTGAAATAAAAGTAAATGGATTCTTACTACATTTCCTGCCATTTTTTAATACCAGACATTACCAGTGGAAAGCTGGTAAATGACCAGAAAACTGATAATATTTACAACTCCGGACACTTTAGGAAGCGTTTTCACTTGAATTTGCTTTCAAATGTTAGGAATTCATGTTTATACACCTCAAAATTTCTGTAGAAAGACTGTAAGTAAGGACTTCACTGCTAATGTTTACAATTGAGGCCGAACTTCTCTGGCGTCTTTTGTGTGAATCAGTTAAAATCCTTACGGTTCCAGTACTTACTTGTTACAAAACTCTCTAATTGTGGTAAAACTCTTAAAATCCGCAATTAGAGTTTCCAGAAATGATTATATACTTGTAAGAAACGCTTCAAGTAAAAGTAAGTGGATTCTTACTACATTTCCTGCTGTTTTTCAATCCCAGACATTACCAGTGGAAAGCTGGTAAATGACCAGAAAACTGATAATATTTACAAATCCGGACACTTTAGGGAGAGTTTTCACTTGATTTTGCTTTCAAATGTTAGGAATTCATGTTTATACAGCTCAAAATTTCTGTAGAAAGACTGTAAGTAAGGACTTCACTGCTAATGTTTACAGTTGAGGCCGAACTTCTCTGGCGTCTTTTGTGTGAATCAGTTGAAATCCTTACGGTTCCAGTACTTACGTGTTACAAAACTCTCTAATTGTGGTAAAACTCTTAAAATACGCAATTAGAGTTTCCAGAAATGATTATATACTTGTAAGAAATGCTTCAAATAAAAGTAAATGGATTCTTACTACATTTCCTGCCGGTTTTTAATCCCAGACATTACCAGTGGAAAGCTGGTAAATGACCAGAAAACTGATAATATTTACAAACCCGGACACTTTAGGGAGCGTTTTCACTTGATTTTGCTTTCAAATGTTAGGAATTCATATTTATACACCTCAAAATTTCTGTAGAAAGACTGTAAGTAAGGACTTCACTGCTAATGTTTACAATTGAGGCCGAACTTCTCTGGCGTCTTTTGTGTGAATCAGTTAAAATCCTTACGGTTCCAGTACTTACGTGTTACAAAACTCTCTAATTGTGGTAAAACTCTTAAAATACGCAATTAGAGTTTCCAGAAATGATTATATACTTGTAAGAAACGCTTCAAATAAAAGTAAATGGATTCTTACTACATTTCCTGCCGGTTTTTAATCCCAGACATTACCAGTGGAAAGCTGGTAAATGACCGGAAAACTGATAATATTTAAAATTGCGGACACTTTAGGGAGCGTTTTCAATAGAATTTGCTTTCAAATGTTAGGAATTCATGTCTATACACCTCAAAATTTCTGTAGAAAGGCTGAAAGTAAGGACTTCACTGCTTATGTTTACAATTGAGGCCGAACTTCTCTGGCGTCTTTTGTGTGAATCAGTTAAAATCCTTACGGTTCCAGTACTTACTTGTTACAAAACTCTCTAATTGAGGTAAAACTCTTAAAATACGCAATTAGAGTTTCCAGAAATGATTATATACTTGTAAGAAACGCTTCAAATAAAAGTAAATGGATTCTTACTACATTTCCTGCCGGTTTTTAATCCCAGACATTACCAGTGGAAAGCTGGTAAATGACCAGAAAACTGATAATATTTAAAATTGCGGACACTTTAGGGAGCGTTTTCAATAGAATTTGCTTTCAAATGTTAGGAATTCATGTCTATACACCTCAAAATTTCTGTAGAAAGACTGTAAGTAAGGACTTCACTGCTAATGTTTACAATTGAGGCCGAACTTCTGGGGCGTCTTTTGTGTGAATCAGTTAAAATCCTTTAGGTTCCAGTACTTACTTGTTACAAAACTCTCTAATTGTGGTAAAACTCTTAAAATACGCAATTAGAGTTTCCAGAAATGATTTTAAACTTATAAGAAACACTTCAAATAAAAGTGAATGGATTCATACTACATTTCCTGCCGTTTTTTAATCCCAGACATTACCAGTGGAAAGATGGTAAATGACCAGAAAACTGATAATATTTACAACTCCGGACACTTTAGGGCGTGTTTTCACTTGAATTTGCTTTCAAATGTTAGGAATTCATGTTTATACAGCTCAAAATTTCTGTAGAAAGATTGTAAGGAATGACTATACTGCCTATGTTTACAGTTGAGGCCGAACTTCTCTGGCGTCTTTTGTGTGAATCAGTTAAAATCCTTACGGTTCCAGTACTTACGTGTTACAAAACTCTCTAATTGTTGTAAAACTCTTAAAATCCGCAATTAGAGTTTCCAGAAATGATTATATACTTGTAAGAAACGCTTCAAATAAAAGTAAATGGATTCTTACTACATTTCCTGCCGTTTTTTAATCCCAGACATTACCAGTGGAAAGCTGGTAAATGACCAGAAAACTGATAATATTTACAACTCCGGACACTTTAGGAAGCGTTTTCACTTGAATTTGCTTTCCAATGTTAGGAATTCATGTTTATACACCTCAAAATTTCTGTAGAAAGACTGTAAGTAAGGACTTCACTGCTAATGTTTACAATTGAGGCCGAACTTCTCTGGCGTCTTTTGTGTGAATCAGTTAAAATCCTTACGGTTCCAGTACTTACTTGTTACAAAACTCTCTAATTGTGGTAAAACTCTTAAAATCCGCAATTAGAGTTTCCAGAAATGATTATATACTTGTAAGAAATGCTTCAAATAAAAGTAAATGGATTCTTACTACATTTCCTGACGGTTTTTAATCCCAGACATTACCAGTGGAAAGCTGGTAAATGACCGGAAAACTGATAATATTTAAAATTGCGGACACTTTAGGGAGCGTTTTCAATAGAATTTGCTTTCAAATGTTAGGAATTCATGTTTATACACCTCAAAATTTCTGTAGAAAGGCTGTAAGTAAGGACTTCACTGCTAATGTTTACAATTGAGGCCGAACTTCTCTGGCGTCTTATGTCTGAATCAGTTAAAATCCTTATGGTTCCAGTACTTACTTGTTACAAAACTCTTTAATTGTGGTAAAACTCTTAAAATACGCAATTAGAGTTTCCAGAAATGATTATAAACTTGTAAGAAACCCTTGAAATAAAAGTAAATGGATTCTTACTACATTTCCTGCCATTTTTTAATACCAGACATTACCAGTGGAAAGCTGGTAAATGACCAGAAAACTGATAATATTTACAACTCCGGACACTTTAGGAAGCGTTTTCACTTGAATTTGCTTTCAAATGTTAGGAATTCATGTTTATACACCTCAAAATTTCTGTAGAAAGACTGTAAGTAAGGACTTCACTGCTAATGTTTACAATTGAGGCCGAACTTCTCTGGCGTCTTTTGTGTGAATCAGTTAAAATCCTTACGGTTCCAGTACTTACTTGTTACAAAACTCTCTAATTGTGGTAAAACTCTTAAAATCCGCAATTAGAGTTTCCAGAAATGATTATATACTTGTAAGAAACGCTTCAAGTAAAAGTAAGTGGATTCTTACTACATTTCCTGCTGTTTTTCAATCCTAGACATTACCAGTGGAAAGCTGGTAAATGACCAGAAAACTGATAATATTTACAAATCCGGACACTTTAGGGAGAGTTTTCACTTGATTTTGCTTTCAAATGTTAGGAATTCATGTTTATACAGCTCAAAATTTCTGTAGAAAGACTGTAAGTAAGGACTTCACTGCTAATGTTTACAATTGAGACCGAACTTCTCTGGCGTCTTTTGTGTGAATCAGTTAAAATCCTTAAGGTTCCAGTACTTACTTGTTACAAAACTGTCTAATTGTGGTAAAACTCTTAAAATACGCAATTAGAGTTTCCAGAAATGATTTTAAACTCATAAGAAACACTTCAAATAAAAGTGAATGGATTCATACTACATTTCCTGCCGTTTTTTAATCCCAGACATTACCAGTGGAAAGATGGTAAATGACCAGAAAACTGATAATATTTACAACTCCGGACACTTTAGGGCGCGTTTTCACTTGAATTTGCTTTCAAATGTTAGGAATTCATGTTTATACAGCTCAAAATTTCTGTAGAAAGACTGTTAGGAATGACTATAATGCCTATGTTTACAGTTGAGGCCGAACTTCTCTGGCGTCTTTTGTGTGAATCAGTTGAAATCCTTACGGTTCCAGTACTTACGTGTTACAAAACTCTCTAATTGTGGTAAAACTCTTAAAATACGCAATTAGAGTTTCCAGAAATGATTATATACTTGTAAGAAATGCTTCAAATAAAAGTAAATGGATTCTTACTACATTTCCTGCCGGTTTTTAATCCCAGACATTACCAGTGGAAAGCTGGTAAATGACCAGAAAACTGATAATATTTACAAACCCGGACACTTTAGGGAGCGTTTTCACTTGATTTTGCTTTCAAATGTTAGGAATTCATATTTATACACCTCAAAATTTCTGTAGAAAGACTGTAAGTAAGGACTTCACTGCTAATGTTTACAATTGAGGCCGAACTTCTCTGGCGTCTTTTGTGTGAATCAGTTAAAATCCTTACGGTTCCAGTACTTACGTGTTACAAAACTCTCTAATTGTGGTAAAACTCTTAAAATACGCAATTAGAGTTTCCAGAAATGATTATATACTTGTAAGAAACGCTTCAAATAAAAGTAAATGGATTCTTACTACATTTCCTGCCGGTTTTTAATCCCAGACATTACCAGTGGAAAGCTGGTAAATGACCGGAAAACTGATAATATTTAAAATTGCGGACACTTTAGGGAGCGTTTTCAATAGAATTTGCTTTCAAATGTTAGGAATTCATGTCTATACACCTCAAAATTTCTGTAGAAAGGCTGTAAGTAAGGACTTCACTGCTTATGTTTACAATTGAGGCCGAACTTCTCTGGCGTCTTTTGTGTGAATCAGTTAAAATCCTTACGGTTCCAGTACTTACTTGTTACAAAACTCTCTAATTGTGGTAAAACTCTTAAAATCCGCAATTAGAGTTTCCAGAAATGATTATATACTTGTAAGAAACGCTTCAAGTAAAAGTAAGTGGATTCTTACTACATTTCCTGCTGTTTTTCAATCCCAGACATTACCAGTGGAAAGCTGGTAAATGACCAGAAAACTGATAATATTTACAAATCCGGACACTTTAGGGAGAGTTTTCACTTGATTTTGCTTTCAAATGTTAGGAATTCATGTTTATACAGCTCAAAATTTCTGTAGAAAGACTGTAAGTAAGGACTTCACTGCTAATGTTTACAATTGAGACCGAACTTCTCTGGCGTCTTTTGTGTGAATCAGTTAAAATCCTTAAGGTTCCAGTACTTACTTGTTACAAAACTGTCTAATTGTGGTAAAACTCTTAAAATACGCAATTAGAGTTTCCAGAAATGATTTTAAACTCATAAGAAACACTTCAAATAAAAGTGAATGGATTCATACTACATTTCCTGCCGTTTTTTAATCCCAGACATTACCAGTGGAAAGATGGTAAATGACCAGAAAACTGATAATATTTACAACTCCGGACACTTTAGGGCGCGTTTTCACTTGAATTTGCTTTCAAATGTTAGGAATTCATGTTTATACAGCTCAAAATTTCTGTAGAAAGACTGTTAGGAATGACTATAATGCCTATGTTTACAGTTGAGGCCGAACTTCTCTGGCGTCTTTTGTGTGAATCAGTTGAAATCCTTACGGTTCCAGTACTTACGTGTTACAAAACTCTCTAATTGTGGTAAAACTCTTAAAATACGCAATTAGAGTTTCCAGAAATGATTATATACTTGTAAGAAATGCTTCAAATAAAAGTAAATGGATTCTTACTACATTTCCTGCCGGTTTTTAATCCCAGACATTACCAGTGGAAAGCTGGTAAATGACCAGAAAACTGATAATATTTACAAACCCGGACACTTTAGGGAGCGTTTTCACTTGATTTTGCTTTCAAATGTTAGGAATTCATATTTATACACCTCAAAATTTCTGTAGAAAGACTGTAAGTAAGGACTTCACTGCTAATGTTTACAATTGAGGCCGAACTTCTCTGGCGTCTTTTGTGTGAATCAGTTAAAATCCTTACGGTTCCAGTACTTACGTGTTACAAAACTCTCTAATTGTGGTAAAACTCTTAAAATACGCAATTAGAGTTTCCAGAAATGATTATATACTTGTAAGAAACGCTTCAAATAAAAGTAAATGGATTCTTACTACATTTCCTGCCGGTTTTTAATCCCAGACATTACCAGTGGAAAGCTGGTAAATGACCGGAAAACTGATAATATTTAAAATTGCGGACACTTTAGGGAGCGTTTTCAATAGAATTTGCTTTCAAATGTTAGGAATTCATGTCTATACACCTCAAAATTTCTGTAGAAAGGCTGTAAGTAAGGACTTCACTGCTTATGTTTACAATTGAGGCCGAACTTCTCTGGCGTCTTTTGTGTGAATCAGTTAAAATCCTTACGGTTCCAGTACTTACTTGTTACAAAACTCTCTAATTGAGGTAAAACTCTTAAAATACGCAATTAGAGTTTCCAGAAATGATTATATACTTGTAAGAAACGCTTCAAATAAAAGTAAATGGATTCTTACTACATTTCCTGCCGGTTTTTAATCCCAGACATTACCAGTGGAAAGCTGGTAAATGACCAGAAAACTGATAATATTTAAAATTGCGGACACTTTAGGGAGCGTTTTCAATAGAATTTGCTTTCAAATGTTAGGAATTCATGTCTATACACCTCAAAATTTCTGTAGAAAGACTGTAAGTAAGGACTTCACTGCTAATGTTTACAATTGAGGCCGAACTTCTGGGGCGTCTTTTGTGTGAATCAGTTAAAATCCTTAAGGTTCCAGTACTTACTTGTTACAAAACTCTCTAATTGTGGTAAAACTCTTAAAATACGCAATTAGAGTTTCCAGAAATGATTTTAAACTTATAAGAAACACTTCAAATAAAAGTGAATGGATTCATACTACATTTCCTGCCGTTTTTTAATCCCAGACATTACCAGTGGAAAGATGGTAAATGACCAGAAAACTGATAATATTTACAACTCCGGACACTTTAGGGCGCGTTTTCACTTGAATTTGCTTTCAAATGTTAGGAATTCATGTTTATACAGCTCAAAATTTCTGTAGAAAGACTGTAAGGAATGACTATACTGCCTATGTTTACAGTTGAGGCCGAACTTCTCTGGCGTCTTTTGTGTGAATCAGTTAAAATCCTTATGGTTCCAGTACTTACGTGTTACAAAACTCTCTAATTGTGGTAAAACTCTTAAAATACGCAATTAGAGTTTCCAGAAATGATTATATACTTGTAAGAAACGCTTCAAATAAAAGTAAATGGATTCTTACTACATTTCCTGACGGTTTTTAATCCCAGACTTTACCAGTGGAAAGCTGGTAAATGACCAGAAAACTGATAATATTTACAAATCCGGACACTTTAGGGAGCGTTTTCACTTGATTTTGCTTTCAAATGTTAGGAATTCATATTTATACACCTCAAAATTTCTGTAGAAAGACTGTAAGTAAGGACTTCACTGCTAATGTTTACAATTGAGGCCGAACTTCTCTGGCGTCTTTTGTGTGAATCAGTTAAAATCCTTACGGTTCCAGTACTTACTTGTTACAAAACTCTCTAATTGTGGTAAAACTCTGAAAATACGCAATTAGAGTTTCCAGAAATGATTATATACTTGTAAGAAACGCTTCAAATAAAAGTAAATGGATTCTTACTACATTTCCTGCCGGTTTTTAATCCCAGACATTACCAGTGGAAAGCTGGTAAATGACCGGAAAACTGATAATATTTAAAATTGCGGACACTTTAGGGAGCGTTTTCAATAGAATTTGCTTTCAAATTTAGGAATTCATGTTTATACACCTCAAAATTTCTGTAGAAAGACTGTAAGTACGGACTTCACTGCTAATGTTTACAATTGAGGCCGAACTTCTCGGGCGTCTTTTGTGTGAATCAGTTAAAATCCTTAAGGTTCCGGTACTTACTTGTTACAAAACTCTCTAATTGTGGTAAAACTCTTAAAATACGCAATTAGAGTTTCCAGAAATGATTTTAAACTTATAAGAAACACTTCAAATAAAAGTGAATGGATTCATACTACATTTCCTGCCGTTTTTTAATCCCAGACATTACCAGTGGAAAGATGGTAAATGACCAGAAAACTGATAATATTTACAACTCCGGACACTTTAGGGCGCGTTTTCACTTGAATTTGCTTTCAAATGTTAGGAATTCATGTTTATACAGCTCTAAATTTCTGTAGAAAGACTGTAAGGAATGACTATACTGCCTATGTGTACAGTTGAGGCCGAACTTCTCTGGCGTCTTTTGTGTGAATCAGTTAAAATCCTTATGGTTCCTGTACTTACTTGTTACAAAACTCTCTAATTGTGGTAAAACTCTTAAAGTAGGCAATTAGAGTTTCCAGAAATGATTATATACTTGTAAGAAACGCTTGAAATAAAAGTGAATGGATTCATACTACATTTCCTGCCGTTTTTTAATCCCAGACATTACCAGTGGAAAGCTGGTAAATGACCAGAAAACTGATAATATTTACAACTCCGGACACTTTAGGAAGCGTTTTCACTTGAATTTGCTTTCAAATGTTAGGAATTCATGTTTATACACCTCAAAATTTCTGTAGAAAGACTGTTAGGAATGACTATAATGCCTATGTTTACAGTTGAGGCCGAACTTCTCTGGCGTCTTTTGTGTGAATCAGTTGAAATCCTTACGGTTCCAGTACTTACGTGTTACAAAACTCTCTAATTGTGGTAAAACTCTGAAAATACGCAATTAGAGTTTCCAGAAATGATTATATACTTGTAAGAAACGCTTCAAATAAAAGTAAATGGATTCTTACTACATTTCCTGCCGGTTTTTAATCCCAGACATTACCAGTGGAAAGCTGGTAAATGACCGGAAAACTGATAATATTTAAAATTGCGGACACTTTAGGGAGCGTTTTCAATAGAATTTGCTTTCAAATGTTAGGAATTCATGTTTATACACCTCAAAATTTCTGTAGAAAGGCTGTAAGTAAGGACTTCACTGCTAATGTTTACAATTGAGGCCGAACTTCTCTGGCGTCTTATGTCTGAATCAGTTAAAATCCTTATGGTTCCAGTACTTACTTGTTACAAAACTCTTTAATTGTGGTAAAACTCTTAAAATACGCAATTAGAGTTTCCAGAAATGATTATAAACTTGTAAGAAACCCTTGAAATAAAAGTAAATGGATTCTTACTACATTTCCTGCCATTTTTTAATACCAGACATTACCAGTGGAAAGCTGGTAAATGACCAGAAAACTGATAATATTTACAACTCCGGACACTTTAGGAAGCGTTTTCACTTGAATTTGCTTTCAAATGTTAGGAATTCATGTTTATACACCTCAAAATTTCTGTAGAAAGACTGTAAGTAAGGACTTCACTGCTAATGTTTACAATTGAGGCCGAACTTCTCTGGCGTCTTTTGTGTGAATCAGTTAAAATCCTTACGGTTCCAGTACTTACTTGTTACAAAACTCTCTAATTGTGGTAAAACTCTTAAAATCCGCAATTAGAGTTTCCAGAAATGATTATATACTTGTAAGAAATGCTTCAAATAAAAGTAAATGGATTCTTACTACATTTCCTGCCGGTTTTTAATCCCAGACATTACCAGTGGAAAGCTGGTAAATGACCGGAAAACTGATAATATTTAAAATTGCGGACACTTTAGGGAGCGTTTTCAATAGAATTTGCTTTCAAATGTTAGGAATTCATGTCTATACACCTCAAAATTTCTGTAGAAAGACTGTAAGTAAGGACTTCACTGCTAATGTTTACAATTGAGGCCGAACTTCTGGGGCGTCTTTTGTGTGAATCAGTTAAAATCCTTAAGGTTCCAGTACTTACTTGTTACAAAACTCTCTAATTGTGGTAAAACTCTTAAAATACGCAATTAGAGTTTCCAGAAATGATTTTAAACTTATAAGAAACACTTCAAATAAAAGTGAATGGATTCATACTACATTTCCTGCCGTTTTTTAATCCCAGACATTACCAGTGGAAAGATGGTAAATGACCAGAAAACTGATAATATTTACAACTCCGGACACTTTAGGGCGCGTTTTCACTTGAATTTGCTTTCAAATGTTAGGAATTCATGTTTATACAGCTCAAAATTTCTGTAGAAAGACTGTAAGGAATGACTATACTGCCTATGTTTACAGTTGAGGCCGAACTTCTCTGGCGTCTTTTGTGTGAATCAGTTAAAATCCTTATGGTTCCAGTACTTACGTGTTACAAAACTCTCTAATTGTGGTAAAACTCTTAAAATACGCAATTAGAGTTTCCAGAAATGATTATATACTTGTAAGAAACGCTTCAAATAAAAGTAAATGGATTCTTACTACATTTCCTGACGGTTTTTAATCCCAGACTTTACCAGTGGAAAGCTGGTAAATGACCAGAAAACTGATAATATTTACAAATCCGGACACTTTAGGGAGCGTTTTCACTTGATTTTGCTTTCAAATGTTAGGAATTCATATTTATACACCTCAAAATTTCTGTAGAAAGACTGTAAGTAAGGACTTCACTGCTAATGTTTACAATTGAGGCCGAACTTCTCTGGCGTCTTTTGTGTGAATCAGTTAAAATCCTTACGGTTCCAGTACTTACTTGTTACAAAACTCTCTAATTGTGGTAAAACTCTGAAAATACGCAATTAGAGTTTCCAGAAATGATTATATACTTGTAAGAAACGCTTCAAATAAAAGTAAATGGATTCTTACTACATTTCCTGCCGGTTTTTAATCCCAGACATTACCAGTGGAAAGCTGGTAAATGACCGGAAAACTGATAATATTTAAAATTGCGGACACTTTAGGGAGCGTTTTCAATAGAATTTGCTTTCAAATTTAGGAATTCATGTTTATACACCTCAAAATTTCTGTAGAAAGACTGTAAGTAAGGACTTCACTGCTAATGTTTACAATTGAGGCCGAACTTCTCGGGCGTCTTTTGTGTGAATCAGTTAAAATCCTTAAGGTTCCGGTACTTACTTGTTACAAAACTCTCTAATTGTGGTAAAACTCTTAAAATACGCAATTAGAGTTTCCAGAAATGATTTTAAACTTATAAGAAACACTTCAAATAAAAGTGAATGGATTCATACTACATTTCCTGCCGTTTTTTAATCCCAGACATTACCAGTGGAAAGATGGTAAATGACCAGAAAACTGATAATATTTACAACTCCGGACACTTTAGGGCGCGTTTTCACTTGAATTTGCTTTCAAATGTTAGGAATTCATGTTTATACAGCTCTAAATTTCTGTAGAAAGACTGTAAGGAATGACTATACTGCCTATGTGTACAGTTGAGGCCGAACTTCTCTGGCGTCTTTTGTGTGAATCAGTTAAAATCCTTATGGTTCCTGTACTTACTTGTTACAAAACTCTCTAATTGTGGTAAAACTCTTAAAGTAGGCAATTAGAGTTTCCAGAAATGATTATATACTTGTAAGAAACGCTTGAAATAAAAGTGAATGGATTCATACTACATTTCCTGCCGTTTTTTAATCCCAGACATTACCAGTGGAAAGCTGGTAAATGACCAGAAAACTGATAATATTTACAACTCCGGACACTTTAGGAAGCGTTTTCACTTGAATTTGCTTTCAAATGTTAGGAATTCATGTTTATACACCTCAAAATTTCTGTAGAAAGACTGTTAGGAATGACTATAATGCCTATGTTTACAGTTGAGGCCGAACTTCTCTGGCGTCTTTTGTGTGAATCAGTTGAAATCCTTACGGTTCCAGTACTTACGTGTTACAAAACTCTCTAATTGTGGTAAAACTCTGAAAATACGCAATTAGAGTTTCCAGAAATGATTATATACTTGTAAGAAACGCTTCAAATAAAAGTAAATGGATTCTTACTACATTTCCTGCCGGTTTTTAATCCCAGACATTACCAGTGGAAAGCTGGTAAATGACCGGAAAAGTGATAATATTTAAAATTGCGGACACTTTAGGGAGCGTTTTCAATAGAATTTGCTTTCAAATGTTAGGAATTCATGTTTATACACCTCAAAATTTCTGTAGAAAGGCTGTAAGTAAGGACTTCACTGCTAATGTTTACAATTGAGGCCGAACTTCTCTGGCGTCTTATGTCTGAATCAGTTAAAATCCTTATGGTTCCAGTACTTACTTGTTACAAAACTCTTTAATTGTGGTAAAACTCTTAAAATACGCAATTAGAGTTTCCAGAAATGATTATAAACTTGTAAGAAACCCTTGAAATAAAAGTAAATGGATTCTTACTACATTTCCTGCTATTTTTTAATACCAGACATTACCAGTGGAAAGCTGGTAAATGACCAGAAAACTGATAATATTTACAACTCCGGACACTTTAGGAAGCGTTTTCACTTGAATTTGCTTTCAAATGTTAGGAATTCATGTTTATACACCTCAAAATTTCTGTAGAAAGACTGTAAGTAAGGACTTCACTGCTAATGTTTACAATTGAGGCCGAACTTCTCTGGCGTCTTTTGTGTGAATCAGTTAAAATCCTTACGGTTCCAGTACTTACTTGTTACAAAACTCTCTAATTGTGGTAAAACTCTTAAAATCCGCAATTAGAGTTTCCAGAAATGATTATATACTTGTAAGAAATGCTTCAAATAAAAGTAAATGGATTCTTACTACATTTCCTGCCGGTTTTTAATCCCAGACATTACCAGTGGAAAGCTGGTAAATGACCGGAAAACTGATAATATTTAAAATTGCGGACACTTTAGGGAGCGTTTTCAATAGAATTTGCTTTCAAATGTTAGGAATTCATGTCTATACACCTCAAAATTTCTGTAGAAAGACTGTAAGTAAGGACTTCACTGCTAATGTTTACAATTGAGGCCGAACTTCTCTGGCGTCTTTTGTGTGAATCAGTTAAAATCCTTACGGTTCCAGTACTTACTTGTTACAAAACTCTCTAATTGTGGTAAAACTCTTAAAATACGCAATTAGAGTTTCCAGAAATGATTTTAAACTTATAAGAAACACTTCAAATAAAAGTGAATGGATTCATACTACATTTCCTGCCGTTTTTTAATCCCAGACATTACCAGTGGAAAGATGGTAAATGACCAGAAAACTGATAATATTTAAAACTCCGGACACTTTAGGGCGTGTTTTCACTTGAATTTGCTTTCAAATGTTAGGAATTCATGTTTATACAGCTCAAAATTTCTGTAGAAAGATTGTAAGGAATGACTATACTGCCTATGTGTACAGTTGAGGCCGAACTTCTCTGGCGTCTTTTGTGTGAATCAGTTAAAATCCTTATGGTTCCTGTACTTACTTGTTACAAAACTCTCTAATTGTGGTAAAACTCTTAAAGTAGGCAATTAGAGTTTCCAGAAATGATTATATACTTGTAAGAAACGCTTGAAATAAAAGTGAATGGATTCATACTACATTTCCTGCCGTTTTTTAATCCCAGACATTACCAGTGGAAAGCTGGTAAATGACCAGAAAACTGATAATATTTACAACTCCGGACACTTTAGGAAGCGTTTTCACTTGAATTTGCTTTCAAATGTTAGGAATTCATGTTTATACACCTCAAAATTTCTGTAGAAAGACTGTTAGGAATGACTATAATGCCTATGTTTACAGTTGAGGCCGAACTTCTCTGGCGTCTTTTGTGTGAATCAGTTGAAATCCTTACGGTTCCAGTACTTACGTGTTACAAAACTCTCTAATTGTGGTAAAACTCTGAAAATACGCAATTAGAGTTTCCAGAAATGATTATATACTTGTAAGAAATGCTTCAAATAAAAGTAAATGGATTCTTACTACATTTCCTGCCGGTTTTTAATCCCAGACATTACCAGTGGAAAGCTGGTAAATGACCGGAAAACTGATAATATTTAAAATTGCGGACACTTTAGGGAGCGTTTTCAATAGAATTTGCTTTCAAATGTTAGGAATTCATGTTTATACACCTCAAAATTTCTGTAGAAAGGCTGTAAGTAAGGACTTCACTGCTAATGTTTACAATTGAGGCCGAACTTCTCTGGCGTCTTATGTCTGAATCAGTTAAAATCCTTATGGTTCCAGTACTTACTTGTTACAAAACTCTTTAATTGTGGTAAAACTCTTAAAATACGCAATTAGAGTTTCCAGAAATGATTATAAACTTGTAAGAAACCCTTGAAATAAAAGTAAATGGATTCTTACTACATTTCCTGCCATTTTTTAATACCAGACATTACCAGTGGAAAGCTGGTAAATGACCAGAAAACTGATAATATTTACAACTCCGGACACTTTAGGAAGCGTTTTCACTTGAATTTGCTTTCAAATGTTAGGAATTCATGTTTATACACCTCAAAATTTCTGTAGAAAGACTGTAAGTAAGGACTTCACTGCTAATGTTTACAATTGAGGCCGAACTTCTCTGGCGTCTTTTGTGTGAATCAGTTAAAATCCTTACGGTTCCAGTACTTACTTGTTACAAAACTCTCTAATTGTGGTAAAACTCTTAAAATCCGCAATTAGAGTTTCCAGAAATGATTATATACTTGTAAGAAATGCTTCAAATAAAAGTAAATGGATTCTTACTACATTTCCTGCCGGTTTTTAATCCCAGACATTACCAGTGGAAAGCTGGTAAATGACCGGAAAACTGATAATATTTAAAATTGCGGACACTTTAGGGAGCGTTTTCAATAGAATTTGCTTTCAAATGTTAGGAATTCATGTCTATACACCTCAAAATTTCTGTAGAAAGACTGTAAGTAAGGACTTCACTGCTAATGTTTACAATTGAGGCCGAACTTCTGGGGCGTCTTTTGTGTGAATCAGTTAAAATCCTTAAGGTTCCAGTACTTACTTGTTACAAAACTCTCTAATTGTGGTAAAACTCTTAAAATACGCAATTAGAGTTTCCAGAAATGATTTTAAACTTATAAGAAACACTTCAAATAAAAGTGAATGGATTCATACTACATTTCCTGCCGTTTTTTAATCCCAGACATTACCAGTGGAAAGATGGTAAATGACCAGAAAACTGATAATATTTAAAACTCCGGACACTTTAGGGCGTGTTTTCACTTGAATTTGCTTTCAAATGTTAGGAATTCATGTTTATACAGCTCAAAATTTCTGTAGAAAGATTGTAAGGAATGACTATACTGCCTATGTGTACAGTTGAGGCCGAACTTCTCTGGCGTCTTTTGTGTGAATCAGTTAAAATCCTTATGGTTCCTGTACTTACTTGTTACAAAACTCTCTAATTGTGGTAAAACTCTTAAAGTAGGCAATTAGAGTTTCCAGAAATGATTATATACTTGTAAGAAACGCTTGAAATAAAAGTGAATGGATTCATACTACATTTCCTGCCGTTTTTTAATCCCAGACATTACCAGTGGAAAGCTGGTAAATGACCAGAAAACTGATAATATTTACAACTCCGGACACTTTAGGAAGCGTTTTCACTTGAATTTGCTTTCAAATGTTAGGAATTCATGTTTATACACCTCAAAATTTCTGTAGAAAGACTGTTAGGAATGACTATAATGCCTATGTTTACAGTTGAGGCCGAACTTCTCTGGCGTCTTTTGTGTGAATCAGTTGAAATCCTTACGGTTCCAGTACTTACGTGTTACAAAACTCTCTAATTGTGGTAAAACTCTGAAAATACGCAATTAGAGTTTCCAGAAATGATTATATACTTGTAAGAAATGCTTCAAATAAAAGTAAATGGATTCTTACTACATTTCCTGCCGGTTTTTAATCCCAGACATTACCAGTGGAAAGCTGGTAAATGACCGGAAAACTGATAATATTTAAAATTGCGGACACTTTAGGGAGCGTTTTCAATAGAATTTGCTTTCAAATGTTAGGAATTCATGTTTATACACCTCAAAATTTCTGTAGAAAGGCTGTAAGTAAGGACTTCACTGCTAATGTTTACAATTGAGGCCGAACTTCTCTGGCGTCTTATGTCTGAATCAGTTAAAATCCTTATGGTTCCAGTACTTACTTGTTACAAAACTCTTTAATTGTGGTAAAACTCTTAAAATACGCAATTAGAGTTTCCAGAAATGATTATAAACTTGTAAGAAACCCTTGAAATAAAAGTAAATGGATTCTTACTACATTTCCTGCCATTTTTTAATACCAGACATTACCAGTGGAAAGCTGGTAAATGACCAGAAAACTGATAATATTTACAACTCCGGACACTTTAGGAAGCGTTTTCACTTGAATTTGCTTTCAAATGTTAGGAATTCATGTTTATACACCTCAAAATTTCTGTAGAAAGACTGTAAGTAAGGACTTCACTGCTAATGTTTACAATTGAGGCCGAACTTCTCGGGCGTCTTTTGTGTGAATCAGTTAAAATCCTTACGGTTCCAGTACTTACTTGTTACAAAACTCTCTAATTGTGGTAAAACTCTTAAAATCCGCAATTAGAGTTTCCAGAAATGATTATATACTTGTAAGAAATGCTTCAAATAAAAGTAAATGGATTCTTACTACATTTCCTGCCGGTTTTTAATCCCAGACATTACCAGTGGAAAGCTGGTAAATGACCGGAAAACTGATAATATTTAAAATTGCGGACACTTTAGGGAGCGTTTTCAATAGAATTTGCTTTCAAATGTTAGGAATTCATGTCTATACACCTCAAAATTTCTGTAGAAAGACTGTAAGTAAGGACTTCACTGCTAATGTTTACAATTGAGGCCGAACTTCTGGGGCGTCTTTTGTGTGAATCAGTTAAAATCCTTAAGGTTCCAGTACTTACTTGTTACAAAACTCTCTAATTGTGGTAAAACTCTTAAAATACGCAATTAGAGTTTCCAGAAATGATTTTAAACTTATAAGAAACACTTCAAATAAAAGTGAATGGATTCATACTACATTTCCTGCCGTTTTTTAATCCCAGACATTACCAGTGGAAAGATGGTAAATGACCAGAAAACTGATAATATTTAAAACTCCGGACACTTTAGGGCGTGTTTTCACTTGAATTTGCTTTCAAATGTTAGGAATTCATGTTTATACAGCTCAAAATTTCTGTAGAAAGATTGTAAGGAATGACTATACTGCCTATGTGTACAGTTGAGGCCGAACTTCTCTGGCGTCTTTTGTGTGAATCAGTTAAAATCCTTATGGTTCCTGTACTTACTTGTTACAAAACTCTCTAATTGTGGTAAAACTCTTAAAGTAGGCAATCAGAGTTTCCAGAAATGATTATATACTTGTAAGAAACGCTTGAAATAAAAGTGAATGGATTCATACTACATTTCCTGCCGTTTTTTAATCCCAGACATTACCAGTGGAAAGCTGGTAAATGACCAGAAAACTGATAATATTTACAACTCCGGACACTTTAGGAAGCGTTTTCACTTGAATTTGCTTTCAAATGTTAGGAATTCATGTTTATACACCTCAAAATTTCTGTAGAAAGACTGTTAGGAATGACTATAATGCCTATGTTTACAGTTGAGGCCGAACTTCTCTGGCGTCTTTTGTGTGAATCAGTTGAAATCCTTACGGTTCCAGTACTTACGTGTTACAAAACTCTCTAATTGTGGTAAAACTCTGAAAATACGCAATTAGAGTTTCCAGAAATGATTATATACTTGTAAGAAATGCTTCAAATAAAAGTAAATGGATTCTTACTACATTTCCTGCCGGTTTTTAATCCCAGACATTACCAGTGGAAAGCTGGTAAATGACCGGAAAACTGATAATATTTAAAATTGCGGACACTTTAGGGAGCGTTTTCAATAGAATTTGCTTTCAAATGTTAGGAATTCATGTTTATACACCTCAAAATTTCTGTAGAAAGGCTGTAAGTAAGGACTTCACTGCTAATGTTTACAATTGAGGCCGAACTTCTCTGGCGTCTTATGTCTGAATCAGTTAAAATCCTTATGGTTCCAGTACTTACTTGTTACAAAACTCTTTAATTGTGGTAAAACTCTTAAAATACGCAATTAGAGTTTCCAGAAATGATTATAAACTTGTAAGAAACCCTTGAAATAAAAGTAAATGGATTCTTACTACATTTCCTGCCATTTTTTAATACCAGACATTACCAGTGGAAAGCTGGTAAATGACCAGAAAACTGATAATATTTACAACTCCGGACACTTTAGGAAGCGTTTTCACTTGAATTTGCTTTCAAATGTTAGGAATTCATGTTTATACACCTCAAAATTTCTGTAGAAAGACTGTAAGTAAGGACTTCACTGCTAATGTTTACAATTGAGGCCGAACTTCTCTGGCGTCTTTTGTGTGAATCAGTTAAAATCCTTACGGTTCCAGTACTTACTTGTTACAAAACTCTCTAATTGTGGTAAAACTCTTAAAATCCGCAATTAGAGTTTCCAGAAATGATTATATACTTGTAAGAAATGCTTCAAATAAAAGTAAATGGATTCTTACTACATTTCCTGCCGGTTTTTAATCCCAGACATTACCAGTGGAAAGCTGGTAAATGACCGGAAAACTGATAATATTTAAAATTGCGGACACTTTAGGGAGCGTTTTCAATAGAATTTGCTTTCAAATGTTAGGAATTCATGTCTATACACCTCAAAATTTCTGTAGAAAGACTGTAAGTAAGGACTTCACTGCTAATGTTTACAATTGAGGCCGAACTTCTGGGGCGTCTTTTGTGTGAATCAGTTAAAATCCTTAAGGTTCCAGTACTTACTTGTTACAAAACTCTCTAATTGTGGTAAAACTCTTAAAATACGCAATTAGAGTTTCCAGAAATGATTTTAAACTTATAAGAAACACTTCAAATAAAAGTGAATGGATTCATACTACATTTCCTGCCGTTTTTTAATCCCAGACATTACCAGTGGAAAGATGGTAAATGACCAGAAAACTGATAATATTTAAAACTCCGGACACTTTAGGGCGTGTTTTCACTTGAATTTGCTTTCAAATGTTAGGAATTCATGTTTATACAGCTCAAAATTTCTGTAGAAAGATTGTAAGGAATGACTATACTGCCTATGTTTACAGTTGAGGCCGAACTTCTCTGGCGTCTTTTGTGTGAATCAGTTAAAATCCTTACGGTTCCAGTACTTACGTGTTACAAAACTCTCTAATTGTTGTAAAACTCTTAAAATCCGCAATTAGAGTTTCCAGAAATGATTATATACTTGTAAGAAACGCTTCAAATAAAAGTAAATGGATTCTTACTACATTTCCTGCTGTTTTTCAATCCCAGACTTTACCAGTGGAAAGCTGGTAAATGACCAGAAAACTGATAATATTTACAAATCCGGACACTTTAGGGAGAGTTTTCACTTGATTTTGCTTTCAAATGTTAGGAATTCATGTTTATACAGCTCAAAATTTCTGTAGAAAGACTGTAAGTAAGGACTTCACTGCTAATGTTTACAATTGAGGCAGAACTTCTCTGGCGTCTTTTGTGTGAATCAGTTAAAATCCTTACGGTTCCAGTACTTACGTGTTACAAAACTCTCTAATTGTGGTAAAACTCTGAAAATACGCAATTAGAGTTTCCAGAAATGATTATATACTTGTAAGAAACGCTTCAAATAAAAGTAAATGGATTCTTACTACATTTCCTGCCGGTTTTTAATCCCAGACATTACCAGTGGAAAGCTGGTAAATGACCGGAAAACTGCTAATATTTAAAATTGCGGACACTTTAGGGAGCGTTTTCAATAGAATTTGCTTTCAAATGTTAGGAATTCATGTTTATACACCTCAAAATTTCTGTAGAAAGGCTGTAAGTAAGGACTTCACTGCTAATGTTTACAATTGAGGCCGAACTTCTCTGGCGTCTTATGTCTGAATCAGTTAAAATCCTTATGGTTCCAGTACTTACTTGTTACAAAACTCTTTAATTGTGGTAAAACTCTTAAAATACGCAATTAGAGTTTCCAGAAATGATTATAAACTTGTAAGAAACCCTTGAAATAAAAGTAAATGGATTCTTACTACATTTCCTGCCATTTTTTAATACCAGACATTACCAGTGGAAAGCTGGTAAATGACCAGAAAACTGATAATATTTACAACTCCGGACACTTTAGGAAGCGTTTTCACTTGAATTTGCTTTCAAATGTTAGGAATTCATGTTTATACAGCTCAAAATTTCTGTAGAAACATTGTAAGGAATGACTATACTGCCTATGTTTACAGTTGAGGCCGAACTTCTCTGGCGTCTTTTGTGTGAATCAGTTAAAATCCTTATGGTTCCAGTACTTACGTGTTACAAAACTCTCTAATTGTGGTAAAACTCTTAAAATACGCAATTAGAGTTTCCAGAAATGATTATATACTTGTAAGAAACGCTTCAAATAAAAGTAAATGGATTCTTACTACATTTCCTGACGGTTTTTAATCCCAGACTTTACCAGTGGAAAGCTGGTAAATGACCAGAAAACTGATAATATTTACAAATCCGGACACTTTAGGGAGCTTTTTCACTTGATTTTGCTTTCAAATGTTAGGAATTCATATTTATACACCTCAAAATTTCTGTAGAAAGACTGTAAGTAAGGACTTCACTGCTAATGTTTACAATTGAGGCCGAACTTCTCTGGCGTCTTTTGTGTGAATCAGTTAAAATCCTTACGGTTCCAGTACTTACTTGTTACAAAACTCTCTAATTGTGGTAAAACTCTGAAAATACGCAATTAGAGTTTCCAGAAATGATTATATACTTGTAAGAAACGCTTCAAATAAAAGTAAATGGATTCTTACTACATTTCCTGCCGGTTTTTAATCCCAGACATTACCAGTGGAAAGCTGGTAAATGACCGGAAAACTGATAATATTTAAAATTGCGGACACTTTAGGGAGCGTTTTCAATAGAATTTGCTTTCAAATTTAGGAATTCATGTTTATACACCTCAAAATTTCTGTAGAAAGACTGTAAGTAAGGACTTCACTGCTAATGTTTACAATTGAGGCCGAACTTCTCGGGCGTCTTTTGTGTGAATCAGTTAAAATCCTTAAGGTTCCGGTACTTACTTGTTACAAAACTCTCTAATTGTGGTAAAACTCTTAAAATACGCAATTAGAGTTTCCAGAAATGATTTTAAACTTATAAGAAACACTTCAAATAAAAGTGAATGGATTCATACTACATTTCCTGCCGTTTTTTAATCCCAGACATTACCAGTGGAAAGATGGTAAATGACCAGAAAACTGATAATATTTACAACTCCGGACACTTTAGGGCGCGTTTTCACTTGAATTTGCTTTCAAATGTTAGGAATTCATGTTTATACAGCTCTAAATTTCTGTAGAAAGACTGTAAGGAATGACTATACTGCCTATGTGTACAGTTGAGGCCGAACTTCTCTGGCGTCTTTTGTGTGAATCAGTTAAAATCCTTATGGTTCCTGTACTTACTTGTTACAAAACTCTCTAATTGTGGTAAAACTCTTAAAGTAGGCAATTAGAGTTTCCAGAAATGATTATATACTTGTAAGAAACGCTTGAAATAAAAGTGAATGGATTCATACTACATTTCCTGCCGTTTTTTAATCCCAGACATTACCAGTGGAAAGCTGGTAAATGACCAGAAAACTGATAATATTTACAACTCCGGACACTTTAGGAAGCGTTTTCACTTGAATTTGCTTTCAAATGTTAGGAATTCATGTTTATACACCTCAAAATTTCTGTAGAAAGACTGTTAGGAATGACTATAATGCCTATGTTTACAGTTGAGGCCGAACTTCTCTGGCGTCTTTTGTGTGAATCAGTTGAAATCCTTACGGTTCCAGTACTTACGTGTTACAAAACTCTCTAATTGTGGTAAAACTCTGAAAATACGCAATTAGAGTTTCCAGAAATGATTATATACTTGTAAGAAACGCTTCAAATAAAAGTAAATGGATTCTTACTACATTTCCTGCCGGTTTTTAATCCCAGACATTACCAGTGGAAAGCTGGTAAATGACCGGAAAACTGATAATATTTAAAATTGCGGACACTTTAGGGAGCGTTTTCAATAGAATTTGCTTTCAAATGTTAGGAATTCATGTTTATACACCTCAAAATTTCTGTAGAAAGGCTGTAAGTAAGGACTTCACTGCTAATGTTTACAATTGAGGCCGAACTTCTCTGGCGTCTTATGTCTGAATCAGTTAAAATCCTTATGGTTCCAGTACTTACTTGTTACAAAACTCTTTAATTGTGGTAAAACTCTTAAAATACGCAATTAGAGTTTCCAGAAATGATTATAAACTTGTAAGAAACCCTTGAAATAAAAGTAAATGGATTCTTACTACATTTCCTGCCATTTTTTAATACCAGACATTACCAGTGGAAAGCTGGTAAATGACCAGAAAACTGATAATATTTACAACTCCGGACACTTTAGGAAGCGTTTTCACTTGAATTTGCTTTCAAATGTTAGGAATTCATGTTTATACACCTCAAAATTTCTGTAGAAAGACTGTAAGTAAGGACTTCACTGCTAATGTTTACAATTGAGGCCGAACTTCTCTGGCGTCTTTGTGTGAATCAGTTAAAATCCTTACGGTTCCAGTACTTACTTGTTACAAAACTCTCTAATTGTGGTAAAACTCTTAAAATCCGCAATTAGAGTTTCCAGAAATGATTATATACTTGTAAGAAATGCTTCAAATAAAAGTAAATGGATTCTTACTACATTTCCTGCCGGTTTTTAATCCCAGACATTACCAGTGGAAAGCTGGTAAATGACCGGAAAACTGATAATATTTAAAATTGCGGACACTTTAGGGAGCGTTTTCAATAGAATTTGCTTTCAAATGTTAGGAATTCATGTCTATACACCTCAAAATTTCTGTAGAAAGACTGTAAGTAAGGACTTCACTGCTAATGTTTACAATTGAGGCCGAACTTCTCTGGCGTCTTTTGTGTGAATCAGTTAAAATCCTTACGGTTCCAGTACTTACTTGTTACAAAACTCTCTAATTGTGGTAAAACTCTGAAAATACGCAATTAGAGTTTCCAGAAATGATTATATACTTGTAAGAAACGCTTCAAATAAAAGTAAATGGATTCTTACTACATTTCCTGCCGGTTTTTAATCCCAGACATTACCAGTGGAAAGCTGGTAAATGACCGGAAAACTGATAATATTTAAAATTGCGGACACTTTAGGGAGCGTTTTCAATAGAATTTGCTTTCAAATTTAGGAATTCATGTTTATACACCTCAAAATTTCTGTAGAAAGACTGTAAGTAAGGACTTCACTGCTAATGTTTACAATTGAGGCCGAACTTCTCGGGCGTCTTTTGTGTGAATCAGTTAAAATCCTTAAGGTTCCGGTACTTACTTGTTACAAAACTCTCTAATTGTGGTAAAACTCTTAAAATACGCAATTAGAGTTTCCAGAAATGATTTTAAACTTATAAGAAACACTTCAAATAAAAGTGAATGGATTCATACTACATTTCCTGCCGTTTTTTAATCCCAGACATTACCAGTGGAAAGATGGTAAATGACCAGAAAACTGATAATATTTACAACTCCGGACACTTTAGGGCGCGTTTTCACTTGAATTTGCTTTCAAATGTTAGGAATTCATGTTTATACAGCTCAAAATTTCTGTAGAAAGACTGTAAGGAATGACTATACTGCCTATGTGTACAGTTGAGGCCGAACTTCTCTGGCGTCTTTTGTGTGAATCAGTTAAAATCCTTATGGTTCCTGTACTTACTTGTTACAAAACTCTCTAATTGTGGTAAAACTCTTAAAGTAGGCAATTAGAGTTTCCAGAAATGATTATATACTTGTAAGAAACGCTTGAAATAAAAGTGAATGGATTCATACTACATTTCCTGCCGTTTTTTAATCCCAGACATTACCAGTGGAAAGCTGGTAAATGACCAGAAAACTGATAATATTTACAACTCCGGACACTTTAGGAAGCGTTTTCACTTGAATTTGCTTTCAAATGTTAGGAATTCATGTTTATACACCTCAAAATTTCTGTAGAAAGACTGTTAGGAATGACTATAATGCCTATGTTTACAGTTGAGGCCGAACTTCTCTGGCGTCTTTTGTGTGAATCAGTTGAAATCCTTACGGTTCCAGTACTTACGTGTTACAAAACTCTCTAATTGTGGTAAAACTCTGAAAATACGCAATTAGAGTTTCCAGAAATGATTATATACTTGTAAGAAACGCTTCAAATAAAAGTAAATGGATTCTTACTACATTTCCTGCCGGTTTTTAATCCCAGACATTACCAGTGGAAAGCTGGTAAATGACCGGAAAACTGATAATATTTAAAATTGCGGACACTTTAGGGAGCGTTTTCAATAGAATTTGCTTTCAAATGTTAGGAATTCATGTTTATACACCTCAAAATTTCTGTAGAAAGGCTGTAAGTAAGGACTTCACTGCTAATGTTTACAATTGAGGCCGAACTTCTCTGGCGTCTTATGTCTGAATCAGTTAAAATCCTTATGGTTCCAGTACTTACTTGTTACAAAACTCTTTAATTGTGGTAAAACTCTTAAAATACGCAATTAGAGTTTCCAGAAATGATTATAAACTTGTAAGAAACCCTTGAAATAAAAGTAAATGGATTCTTACTACATTTCCTGCCATTTTTTAATACCAGACATTACCAGTGGAAAGCTGGTAAATGACCAGAAAACTGATAATATTTACAACTCCGGACACTTTAGGAAGCGTTTTCACTTGAATTTGCTTTCAAATGTTAGGAATTCATGTTTATACACCTCAAAATTTCTGTAGAAAGACTGTAAGTAAGGACTTCACTGCTAATGTTTACAATTGAGGCCGAACTTCTCTGGCGTCTTTTGTGTGAATCAGTTAAAATCCTTACGGTTCCAGTACTTACTTGTTACAAAACTCTCTAATTGTGGTAAAACTCTTAAAATCCGCAATTAGAGTTTCCAGAAATGATTATATACTTGTAAGAAATGCTTCAAATAAAAGTAAATGGATTCTTACTACATTTCCTGCCGGTTTTTAATCCCAGACATTACCAGTGGAAAGCTGGTAAATGACCGGAAAACTGATAATATTTAAAATTGCGGACACTTTAGGGAGCGTTTTCAATAGAATTTGCTTTCAAATGTTAGGAATTCATGTCTATACACCTCAAAATTTCTGTAGAAAGACTGTAAGTAAGGACTTCACTGCTAATGTTTACAATTGAGGCCGAACTTCTGGGGCGTCTTTTGTGTGAATCAGTTAAAATCCTTAAGGTTCCAGTACTTACTTGTTACAAAACTCTCTAATTGTGGTAAAACTCTTAAAATACGCAATTAGAGTTTCCAGAAATGATTTTAAACTTATAAGAAACACTTCAAATAAAAGTGAATGGATTCATACTACATTTCCTGCCGTTTTTTAATCCCAGACATTACCAGTGGAAAGATGGTAAATGACCAGAAAACTGATAATATTTAAAACTCCGGACACTTTAGGGCGTGTTTTCACTTGAATTTGCTTTCAAATGTTAGGAATTCATGTTTATACAGCTCAAAATTTCTGTAGAAAGATTGTAAGGAATGACTATACTGCCTATGTTTACAGTTGAGGCCGAACTTCTCTGGCGTCTTTTGTGTGAATCAGTTAAAATCCTTACGGTTCCAGGACTTACGTGTTACAAAACTCTCTAATTGTTGTAAAACTCTTAAAATCCGCAATTAGAGTTTCCAGAAATGATTATATACTTGTAAGAAACGCTTCAAATAAAAGTAAATGGATTCTTACTACATTTCCTGCTGTTTTTCAATCCCAGACTTTACCAGTGGAAAGCTGGTAAATGACCAGAAAACTGATAATATTTACAAATCCGGACACTTTAGGGAGAGTTTTCACTTGATTTTGCTTTCAAATGTTAGGAATTCATGTTTATACAGCTCAAAATTTCTGTAGAAAGACTGTAAGTAAGGACTTCACTGCTAATGTTTACAATTGAGGCAGAACTTCTCTGGCGTCTTTTGTGTGAATCAGTTAAAATCCTTACGGTTCCAGTACTTACGTGTTACAAAACTCTCTAATTGTGGTAAAACTCTGAAAATACGCAATTAGAGTTTCCAGAAATGATTATATACTTGTAAGAAACGCTTCAAATAAAAGTAAATGGATTCTTACTACATTTCCTGCCGGTTTTTAATCCCAGACATTACCAGTGGAAAGCTGGTAAATGACCGGAAAACTGCTAATATTTAAAATTGCGGACACTTTAGGGAGCGTTTTCAATAGAATTTGCTTTCAAATGTTAGGAATTCATGTTTATACACCTCAAAATTTCTGTAGAAAGGCTGTAAGTAAGGACTTCACTGCTAATGTTTACAATTGAGGCCGAACTTCTCTGGCGTCTTATGTCTGAATCAGTTAAAATCCTTATGGTTCCAGTACTTACTTGTTACAAAACTCTTTAATTGTGGTAAAACTCTTAAAATACGCAATTAGAGTTTCCAGAAATGATTATAAACTTGTAAGAAACCCTTGAAATAAAAGTAAATGGATTCTTACTACATTTCCTGCCATTTTTTAATACCAGACATTACCAGTGGAAAGCTGGTAAATGACCAGAAAACTGATAATATTTACAACTCCGGACACTTTAGGAAGCGTTTTCACTTGAATTTGCTTTCAAATGTTAGGAATTCATGTTTATACACCTCAAAATTTCTGTAGAAAGACTGTAAGTAAGGACTTCACTGCTAATGTTTACAATTGAGGCCGAACTTCTCTGGCGTCTTTTGTGTGAATCAGTTAAAATCCTTACGGTTCCAGTACTTACTTGTTACAAAACTCTCTAATTGTGGTAAAACTCTTAAAATCCGCAATTAGAGTTTCCAGAAATGATTATATACTTGTAAGAAATGCTTCAAATAAAAGTAAATGGATTCTTACTACATTTCCTGCCGGTTTTTAATCCCAGACATTACCAGTGGAAAGCTGGTAAATGACCGGAAAACTGATAATATTTAAAATTGCGGACACTTTAGGGAGCGTTTTCAATAGAATTTGCTTTCAAATGTTAGGAATTCATGTCTATACACCTCAAAATTTCTGTAGAAAGACTGTAAGTAAGGACTTCACTGCTAATGTTTACAATTGAGGCCGAACTTCTCTGGCGTCTTTTGTGTGAATCAGGTAAAATCCTTAAGGTTCCAGTACTTACTTGTTACAAAACTCTCTAATTGTGGTAAAACTCTTAAAATACGCAATTAGAGTTTCCAGAAATGATTTTAAACTTATAAGAAACACTTCAAATAAAAGTGAATGGATTCATACTACATTTCCTGCCGTTTTTAAATCCCAGACATTACCAGTGGAAAGATGGTAAATGACCAGAAAACTGATAATATTTAAAACTCCGGACACTTTAGGGCGTGTTTTCACTTGAATTTGCTTTCAAATGTTAGGAATTCATGTTTATACAGCTCAAAATTTCTGTAGAAACATTGTAAGGAATGACTATACTGCCTATGTTTACAGTTGAGGCCGAACTTCTCTGGCGTCTTTTGTGTGAATCAGTTAAAATCCTTACGGTTCCAGTACTTACGTGTTACAAAACTCTCTAATTGTTGTAAAACTCTTAAAATCCACAATTAGAGTTTCCAGAAATGATTATATACTTGTAAGAAACGCTTCAAATAAAAGTAAATGGATTCTTACTACATTTCCTGCTGTTTTTCAATCCCAGACTTTACCAGTGGAAAGCTGGTAAATGACCAGAAAACTGATAATATTTACAAATCCGGACACTTTAGGGAGAGTTTTCACTTGATTTTGCTTTCAAATGTTAGGAATTCATGTTTATACACCTCAAAATTTCTGTAGAAAGACTGTAAGTAAGGACTTCACTGCTAATGTTTACAATTGAGGCAGAACTTCTCTGGCGTCTTTTGTGTGAATCAGTTAAAATCCTTACGGTTCCAGTACTTACGTGTTACAAAACTCTCTAATTGTGGTAAAACTCTGAAAATACGCAATTAGAGTTTCCAGAAATGATTATATACTTGTAAGAAACGCTTCAAATAAAAGTAAATGGATTCTAACTACATTTCCTGCCGGTTTTTAATCCCAGACATTACCAGTGGAAAGCTGGTAAATGACCGGAAAACTGATAATATTTAAAATTGCGGACACTTTAGGGAGCGTTTTCAATAGAATTTGCTTTCAAATGTTAGGAATTCATGTTTATACACCTCAAAATTTCTGTAGAAAGGCTGTAAGTAAGGACTTCACTGCTAATGTTTACAATTGAGGCCGAACTTCTCTGGCGTCTTATGTCTGAATCAGTTAAAATCCTTATGGTTCCAGTACTTACTTGTTACAAAACTCTTTAATTGTGGTAAAACTCTTAAAATACGCAATTAGAGTTTCCAGAAATGATTATAAACTTGTAAGAAACCCTTGAAATAAAAGTAAATGGATTCTTACTACATTTCCTGCCATTTTTTAATACCAGACATTACCAGTGGAAAGCTGGTAAATGACCAGAAAACTGATAATATTTACAACTCCGGACACTTTAGGAAGCGTTTTCACTTGAATTTGCTTTCAAATGTTAGGAATTCATGTTTATACACCTCAAAATTTCTGTAGAAAGACTGTAAGTAAGGACTTCACTGCTAATGTTTACAATTGAGGCCGAACTTCTCTGGCGTCTTTTGTGTGAATCAGTTAAAATCCTTACGGTTCCAGTACTTACTTGTTACAAAACTCTCTAATTGTGGTAAAACTCTTAAAATCCGCAATTAGAGTTTCCAGAAATGATTATATACTTGTAAGAAACGCTTCAAATAAAAGTAAATGGATTCTTACTACATTTCCTGCCGGTTTTTAATCCCAGACATTACCAGTGGAAAGCTGGTAAATGACAGGAAAACTGATAATATTTAAAATTGCGGACACTTTAGGGAGCGTTTTCAATAGAATTTGCTTTCAAATGTTAGGAATTCATGTCTATACACCTCAAAATTTCTGTAGGAAGACTGTAAGTAAGGACTTCACTGCTAATGTTTACAATTGAGGCCGAACTTCTCTGGCGTCTTTTGTGTGAATCAGTTAAAATCCTTACGGTTCCAGTACTTACTTGTTACAAAACTCTCTAATTGTGGTAAAGCTCTTCAAATCCGCAATTAGAGTTTCCAGAAATGATTATATACTTGTAAGAAACGCTTCAAATAAAAGTAAATGGATTCTTACTACATTTCCTGCTGTTTTTCAATCCCAGACATTACCAGTGGAAAGCTGGTAAATGACCAGAAAACTGATAATATTTACAAATCCGGACACTTTAGGGAGAGTTTTCACTTGATTTTGCTTTCAAATGTTAGGAATTCATGTTTATACAGCTCAAAATTTCTGTAGAAAGACTGTAAGGAATGACTATACTGCCTATGTTTACAGTTGAGGCCGAACTTCTCTGGCGTCTTTTGTGTGAATCAGTTAAAATCCTTACGGTTCCAGTACTTACGTGTTACAAAACTCTCTAATTGTGCTAAAACTCTTAAAATACGCAATTAGAGTTTCCAGAAATGATTATATACTTGTAAGAAACGCTTCAAATAAAAGTAAATGGATTCTTACTACATTTCCTGCCGGTTTTTAATCCCAGACTTTACCAGTGGAAAGCTGGTAAATGACCAGAAAACTGATAATATTTACAAATCCGGACACTTTAGGGAGCGTTTTCACTTGATTTTGCTTTCAAATGTTAGGAATTCATATTTATACACCTCAAAATTTCTGTAGAAAGACTGTAAGTAAGGACTTCACTGCTAATGTTTACAATTGAGGCCAAACTTCTCTGGCGTCTTTTGTGTGAATCAGTTAAAATCCTTACGGTTCCAGTACTTACTTGTTACAAAACTCTCTAATTGTGGTAAAACTCTGAAAATACGCAATTAGAGTTTCCAGAAATGATTATATACTTGTAAGAAACGCTTCAAATAAAAGTAAATGGATTCTTACTACATTTCCTGCCGGTTTTTAATCCCAGACATTACCAGTGGAAAGCTGGTAAATGACCGGAAAACTGATAATATTTAAAATTGCGGACACTTTAGGGAGCGTTTTCAATAGAATTTGCTTTCAAATTTAGGAATTCATGTTTATACACCTCAAAATTTCTGTAGAAAGACTGTAAGTAAGGACTTCACTGCTAATGTTTACAATTGAGGCCGAACTTCTCGGGCGTCTTTTGTGTGAATCAGTTAAAATCCTTAAGGTTCCAGTACTTACTTGTTACAAAACTCTCTAATTGTGGTAAAACTCTTAAAATACGCAATTAGAGTTTCCAGAAATGATTTTAAACTTATAAGAAACACTTCAAATAAAAGTGAATGGATTCATACTACATTTCCTGCCGTTTTTTAATCCCAGACATTACCAGTGGAAAGATGGTAAATGACCAGAAAACTGATAATATTTACAACTCCGGACACTTTAGGGCGCGTTTTCACTTGAATTTGCTTTCAAATGTTAGGAATTCATGTTTATACAGCTCTAAATTTCTGTAGAAAGACTGTAAGGAATGACTATACTGCCTATGTGTACAGTTGAGGCCGAACTTCTCTGGCGTCTTTTGTGTGAATCAGTTAAAATCCTTATGGTTCCTGTACTTACTTGTTACAAAACTCTCTAATTGTGGTAAAACTCTTAAAGTAGGCAATTAGAGTTTCCAGAAATGATTATATACTTGTAAGAAACGCTTGAAATAAAAGTGAATGGATTCATACTACATTTCCTGCCGTTTTTTAATCCCAGACATTACCAGTGGAAAGCTGGTAAATGACCAGAAAACTGATAATATTTACAACTCCGGACACTTTAGGAAGCGTTTTCACTTGAATTTGCTTTCAAATGTTAGGAATTCATGTTTATACACCTCAAAATTTCTGTAGAAAGACTGTAAGTAAGGACTTCACTGCTAATGTTTACAATTGAGGCCGAACTTCTCTGGCGTCTTTTGTGTGAATCAGTTAAAATCCTTACGGTTCCAGTACTTACTTGTTACAAAACTCTCTAATTGTGGTAAAACTCTTAAAATCCGCAATTAGAGTTTCCAGAAATGATTATATACTTGTAAGAAACGCTTCAAGTAAAAGTAAATGGATTCTTACTACATTTCCTGCCGGTTTTTAATCCCAGACATTACCAGTGGAAAGCTGGTAAATGACCGGAAAACTAATAATATTTAAAATTGCGGACACTTTAGGGAGCGTTTTCAATAGAATTTGCTTTCAAATGTTAGGAATTCATGTCTATACACCTCAAAATTTCTGTAGAAAGACTGTAAGTAAGGACTTCACTGCTAATGTTTACAATTGAGGCCGAACTTCTCTGGCGTCTTTTGTGTGAATCAGTTAAAATCCTTACGGTTCCAGTACTTACTTGTTACAAAACTCTCTAATTGTGGTAAAGCTCTTAAAATCCGCAATTAGAGTTTCCAGAAATGATTATATACTTGTAAGAAACGCTTCAAATAAAAGTAAATGGATTCTTACTACATTTCCTGCTGTTTTTCAATCCCAGACATTACCAGTGGAAAGCTGGTAAATGACCAGAAAACTGATAATATTTACAAATCCGGACACTTTAGGGAGAGTTTTCACTTGATTTTGCGTTCAAATGTTAGGAATTCATGTTTATACACCTCAAAATTTCTGTAGAAAGACTGTAAGTAAGGACTTCACTGCTAATGTTTACAATTGAGGCCGAACTTCTCTGGCGTCTTTTGTGTGAATCAGTTAAAATCCTTACGGTTCCAGTACTTACTTGTTACAAAACTCTCTAATTGTGGTAAAACTCTTAAAATCCGCAATTAGAGTTTCCAGAAATGATTATATACTTGTAAGAAACGCTTCAAGTAAAAGTAAATGGATTCTTACTACATTTCCTGCCGGTTTTTAATCCCAGACATTACCAGTGGAAAGCTGGTAAATGACCGGAAAACTGATAATATTTAAAATTGCGGACACTTTAGGGAGCGTTTTCAATAGAATTTGCTTTCAAATGTTAGGAATTCATGTCTATACACCTCAAAATTTCTGTAGAAAGACTGTAAGTAAGGACTTCACTGCTAATGTTTACAATTGAGGCCGAACTTCTCTGGCGTCTTTTGTGTGAATCAGTTAAAATCCTTACGGTTCCAGTACTTACTTGTTACAAAACTCTCTAATTGTGGTAAAGCTCTTAAAATCCGCAATTAGAGTTTCCAGAAATGATTATATACTTGTAAGAAACGCTTCAAATAAAAGTAAATGGATTCTTACTACATTTCCTGCTGTTTTTCAATCCCAGACATTACCAGTGGAAAGCTGGTAAATGACCAGAAAACTGATAATATTTACAAATCCGGACACTTTAGGGAGAGTTTTCACTTGATTTTGCGTTCAAATGTTAGGAATTCATGTTTATACAGCTCAAAATTTCTGTAGAAAGACTGTAAGTAAGGACTTCACTGCTAATGTTTACAATTGAGGCCGAACTTCTCTGGCGTCTTTTGTGTGAATCAGTTAAAATCCTTAAGGTTCCAGTACTTACTTGTTACAAAACTCTCTAATTGTGGTAAAACTCTGAAAATACGCAATTAGAGTTTCCAGAAATGATTATATACTTGTAAGAAACGCTTCAAAAAAAAGTAAATGGATTCTTACTACATTTTCTGCCGGTTTTTAATCCCAGACATTACCAGTGGAAAGCTGGTAAATGACCGGAAAACTGATAATATTTAAAATTGCGGACACTTTAGGGAGCGTTTTCAATAGAATTTGCTTTCAAATTAAGAATTCATGTTTATACACCTCAAAATTTCTGTAGAAAGACTGTAAGTAAGGACTTCACTGCTAATGTTTACAATTGAGGCCGAACTTCTGGGGCGTCTTTTGTGTGAATCAGTTAAAATCCTTAAGGTTCCAGTACTTACTTGTTACAAAACTCTCTAATTGTGGTAAAACTCTTAAAATACGCAATTAGAGTTTCCAGAAATGATTTTAAACTTATAAGAAACACTTCAAATAAAAGTGAATGGATTCATACTACATTTCCTGCCGTTTTTTAATCCCAGACATTACCAGTGGAAAGATGGTAAATGACCAGAAACCTGATAATATTTACAACTCCGGACACTTTAGGGCGCGTTTTCACTTGAATTTGCTTTCAAATGTTAGGAATTCATGTTTATACAGCTCTAAATTTCTGTAGAAAGACTGTAAGGAATGACTATACTGCCTATGTGTACAGTTGAGGCCGAACTTCTCTGGCGTCTTTTGTGTGAATCAGTTAAAATCCTTATGGTTCCTGTACTTACTTGTTACAAAACTCTCTAATTGTGGTAAAACTCTTAAAGTAGGCAATTAGAGTTTCCAGAAATGATTATATACTTGTAAGAAACGCTTGAAATAAAAGTGAATGGATTCATACTACATTTCCTGCCGTTTTTTAATCCCAGACATTACCAGTGGAAAGCTGGTAAATGACCAGAAAACTGATAATATTTACAACTCCGGACACTTTAGGAAGCGTTTTCACTTGAATTTGCTTTCAAATGTTAGGAATTCATGTTTATACACCTCAAAATTTCTGTAGAAAGACTGTAAGTAAGGACTTCACTGCTAATGTTTACAATTGAGGCCGAACTTCTCTGGCGTCTTTTGTGTGAATCAGTTAAAATCCTTACGGTTCCAGTACTTACTTGTTACAAAACTCTCTAATTGTGGTAAAACTCTTAAAATCCGCAATTAGAGTTTCCAGAAATGATTATATACTTGTAAGAAACGCTTCAAGTAAAAGTAAATGGATTCTTACTACATTTCCTGCCGGTTTTTAATCCCAGACATTACCAGTGGAAAGCTGGTAAATGACCGGAAAACTGATAATATTTAAAATTGCGGACACTTTAGGGAGCGTTTTCAATAGAATTTGCTTTCAAATGTTAGGAATTCATGTCTATACACCTCAAAATTTCTGTAGAAAGACTGTAAGTAAGGACTTCACTGCTAATGTTTACAATTGAGGCCGAACTTCTCTGGCGTCTTTTGTGTGAATCAGTTAAAATCCTTACGGTTCCAGTACTTACTTGTTACAAAACTCTCTAATTGTGGTAAAGCTCTTAAAATCCGCAATTAGAGTTTCCAGAAATGATTATATACTTGTAAGAAACGCTTCAAATAAAAGTAAATGGATTCTTACTACATTTCCTGCTGTTTTTCAATCCCAGACATTACCAGTGGAAAGCTGGTAAATGACCAGAAAACTGATAATATTTACAAATCCGGACACTTTAGGGAGAGTTTTCACTTGATTTTGCGTTCAAATGTTAGGAATTCATGTTTATACACCTCAAAATTTCTGTAGAAAGACTGTAAGTAAGGACTTCACTGCTAATGTTTACAATTGAGGCCGAACTTCTCTGGCGTCTTTTGTGTGAATCAGTTAAAATCCTTACGGTTCCAGTACTTACTTGTTACAAAACTCTCTAATTGTGGTAAAACTCTTAAAATCCGCAATTAGAGTTTCCAGAAATGATTATATACTTGTAAGAAACGCTTCAAGTAAAAGTAAATGGATTCTTACTACATTTCCTGCCGGTTTTTAATCCCAGACATTACCAGTGGAAAGCTGGTAAATGACCGGAAAACTGATAATATTTAAAATTGCGGACACTTTAGGGAGCGTTTTCAATAGAATTTGCTTTCAAATGTTAGGAATTCATGTCTATACACCTCAAAATTTCTGTAGAAAGACTGTAAGTAAGGACTTCACTGCTAATGTTTACAATTGAGGCCGAACTTCTCTGGCGTCTTTTGTGTGAATCAGTTAAAATCCTTACGGTTCCAGTACTTACTTGTTACAAAACTCTCTAATTGTGGTAAAGCTCTTAAAATCCGCAATTAGAGTTTCCAGAAATGATTATATACTTGTAAGAAACGCTTCAAATAAAAGTAAATGGATTCTTACTACATTTCCTGCTGTTTTTCAATCCCAGACATTACCAGTGGAAAGCTGGTAAATGACCAGAAAACTGATAATATTTACAAATCCGGACACTTTAGGGAGAGTTTTCACATGATTTTGCGTTCAAATGTTAGGAATTCATGTGTATACAGCTCAAAATTTCTGTAGAAAGACTGTAAGTAAGGACTTCACTGCTAATGTTTACAATTGAGGCCGAACTTCTCTGGCGTCTTTTGTGTGAATCAGTTAAAATCCTTAAGGTTCCAGTACTTACTTGTTACAAAACTCTCTAATTGTGGTAAAACTCTGAAAATACGCAATTAGAGTTTCCAGAAATGATTATATACTTGTAAGAAACGCTTCAAAAAAAAGTAAATGGATTCTTACTACATTTCCTGCCGGTTTTTAATCCCAGACATTACCAGTGGAAAGCTGGTAAATGACCGGAAAACTGATAATATTTAAAATTGCGGACACTTTAGGGAGCGTTTTCAATAGAATTTGCTTTCAAATTAAGAATTCATGTTTATACACCTCAAAATTTCTGTAGAAAGACTGTAAGTAAGGACTTCACTGCTAATGTTTACAATTGAGGCCGAACTTCTGGGGCGTCTTTTGTGTGAATCAGTTAAAATCCTTAAGGTTCCAGTACTTACTTGTTACAAAACTCTCTAATTGTGGTAAAACTCTTAAAATACGCAATTAGAGTTTCCAGAAATGATTTTAAACTTATAAGAAACACTTCAAATAAAAGTGAATGGATTCATACTACATTTCCTGCCGTTTTTTAATCCCAGACATTACCAGTGGAAAGATGGTAAATGACCAGAAACCTGATAATATTTACAACTCCGGACACTTTAGGGCGCGTTTTCACTTGAATTTGCTTTCAAATGTTAGGAATTCATGTTTATACAGCTCTAAATTTCTGTAGAAAGACTGTAAGGAATGACTATACTGCCTATGTGTACAGTTGAGGCCGAACTTCTCTGGCGTCTTTTGTGTGAATCAGTTAAAATCCTTATGGTTCCTGTACTTACTTGTTACAAAACTCTCTAATTGTGGTAAAACTCTTAAAGTAGGCAATTAGAGTTTCCAGAAATGATTATATACTTGTAAGAAACGCTTGAAATAAAAGTGAATGGATTCATACTACATTTCCTGCCGTTTTTTAATCCCAGACATTACCAGTGGAAAGCTGGTAAATGACCAGAAAACTGATAATATTTACAACTCCGGACACTTTAGGAAGCGTTTTCACTTGAATTTGCTTTCAAATGTTAGGAATTCATGTTTATACACCTCAAAATTTCTGTAGAAAGACTGTAAGTAAGGACTTCACTGCTAATGTTTACAATTGAGGCCGAACTTCTCTGGCGTCTTTTGTGTGAATCAGTTAAAATCCTTACGGTTCCAGTACTTACTTGTTACAAAACTCTCTAATTGTGGTAAAACTCTTAAAATCCGCAATTAGAGTTTCCAGAAATGATTATATACTTGTAAGAAACGCTTCAAGTAAAAGTAAATGGATTCTTACTACATTTCCTGCCGGTTTTTAATCCCAGACATTACCAGTGGAAAGCTGGTAAATGACCGGAAAACTGATAATATTTAAAATTGCGGACACTTTAGGGAGCGTTTTCAATAGAATTTGCTTTCAAATGTTAGGAATTCATGTCTATACACCTCAAAATTTCTGTAGAAAGACTGTAAGTAAGGACTTCACTGCTAATGTTTACAATTGAGGCCGAACTTCTCTGGCGTCTTTTGTGTGAATCAGTTAAAATCCTTACGGTTCCAGTACTTACTTGTTACAAAACTCTCTAATTGTGGTAAAGCTCTTAAAATCCGCAATTAGAGTTTCCAGAAATGATTATATACTTGTAAGAAACGCTTCAAATAAAAGTAAATGGATTCTTACTACATTTCCTGCTGTTTTTCAATCCCAGACATTACCAGTGGAAAGCTGGTAAATGACCAGAAAACTGATAATATTTACAAATCCGGACACTTTAGGGAGAGTTTTCACTTGATTTTGCGTTCAAATGTTAGGAATTCATGTTTATACACCTCAAAATTTCTGTAGAAAGACTGTAAGTAAGGACTTCACTGCTAATGTTTACAATTGAGGCCGAACTTCTCTGGCGTCTTTTGTGTGAATCAGTTAAAATCCTTACGGTTCCAGTACTTACTTGTTACAAAACTCTCTAATTGTGGTAAAACTCTTAAAATCCGCAATTAGAGTTTCCAGAAATGATTATATACTTGTAAGAAACGCTTCAAGTAAAAGTAAATGGATTCTTACTACATTTCCTGCCGGTTTTTAATCCCAGACATTACCAGTGGAAAGCTGGTAAATGACCGGAAAACTGATAATATTTAAAATTGCGGACACTTTAGGGAGCGTTTTCAATAGAATTTGCTTTCAAATGTTAGGAATTCATGTCTATACACCTCAAAATTTCTGTAGAAAGACTGTAAGTAAGGACTTCACTGCTAATGTTTACAATTGAGGCCGAACTTCTCTGGCGTCTTTTGTGTGAATCAGTTAAAATCCTTACGGTTCCAGTACTTACTTGTTACAAAACTCTCTAATTGTGGTAAAGCTCTTAAAATCCGCAATTAGAGTTTCCAGAAATGATTATATACTTGTAAGAAACGCTTCAAATAAAAGTAAATGGATTCTTACTACATTTCCTGCTGTTTTTCAATCCCAGACATTACCAGTGGAAAGCTGGTAAATGACCAGAAAACTGATAATATTTACAAATCCGGACACTTTAGGGAGAGTTTTCACTTGATTTTGCGTTCAAATGTTAGGAATTCATGTTTATACAGCTCAAAATTTCTGTAGAAAGACTGTAAGTAAGGACTTCACTGCTAATGTTTACAATTGAGGCCGAACTTCTCTGGCGTCTTTTGTGTGAATCAGTTAAAATCCTTAAGGTTCCAGTACTTACTTGTTACAAAACTCTCTAATTGTGGTAAAACTCTGAAAATACGCAATTAGAGTTTCCAGAAATGATTATATACTTGTAAGAAACGCTTCAAAAAAAAGTAAATGGATTCTTACTACATTTCCTGCCGGTTTTTAATCCCAGACATTACCAGTGGAAAGCTGGTAAATGACCGGAAAACTGATAATATTTAAAATTGCGGACACTTTAGGGAGCGTTTTCAATAGAATTTGCTTTCAAATTAAGAATTCATGTTTATACACCTCAAAATTTCTGTAGAAAGACTGTAAGTAAGGACTTCACTGCTAATGTTTACAATTGAGGCCGAACTTCTGGGGCGTCTTTTGTGTGAATCAGTTAAAATCCTTAAGGTTCCAGTACTTACTTGTTACAAAACTCTCTAATTGTGGTAAAACTCTTAAAATACGCAATTAGAGTTTCCAGAAATGATTTTAAACTTATAAGAAACACTTCAAATAAAAGTGAATGGATTCATACTACATTTCCTGCCGTTTTTTAATCCCAGACATTACCAGTGGAAAGATGGTAAATGACCAGAAACCTGATAATATTTACAACTCCGGACACTTTAGGGCGCGTTTTCACTTGAATTTGCTTTCAAATGTTAGGAATTCATGTTTATACAGCTCTAAATTTCTGTAGAAAGACTGTAAGGAATGACTATACTGCCTATGTGTACAGTTGAGGCCGAACTTCTCTGGCGTCTTTTGTGTGAATCAGTTAAAATCCTTATGGTTCCTGTACTTACTTGTTACAAAACTCTCTAATTGTGGTAAAACTCTTAAAGTAGGCAATTAGAGTTTCCAGAAATGATTATATACTTGTAAGAAACGCTTGAAATAAAAGTGAATGGATTCATACTACATTTCCTGCCGTTTTTTAATCCCAGACATTACCAGTGTAAAGCTGGTAAATGACCAGAAAACTGATAATATTTACAACTCCGGACACTTTAGGAAGCGTTTTCACTTGAATTTGCTTTCAAATGTTAGGAATTCATGTTTATACACCTCAAAATTTCTGTAGAAAGACTGTAAGTAAGGACTTCACTGCTAATGTTTACAATTGAGGCCGAACTTCTCTGGAGTCTTTTGTGTGAATCAGTTAAAATCCTTAAGGTTCCAGTACTTACTTGTTACAAAACTCTCTAATTGTGGTAAAACTCTTAAAATCCGCAATTAGAGTTTCCAGAAATGATTATATACTTGTAAGAAATGCTTCAAATAAAAGTAAATGGATTCTTACTACATTTCCTGCCGGTTTTTAATCCCAGACATTACCAGTGGAAAGCTGGTAAATGACCGGAAAACTGATAATATTTAAAATTGCGGACACTTTAGGGAGCGTTTTCAATAGAATTTGCTTTCAAATGTTAGGAATTCATGTCTATACACCTCAAAATTTCTGTAGAAAGACTGTAAGTAAGGACTTCACTGCTAATGTTTACAATAGAGGCCGAACTTCTGGGGCGTCTTTTGTGTGAATCAGTTAAAATCCTTAAGGTTCCAGTACTTACTTGTTACAAAACTCTCTAATTGTGGTAAAACTCTTAAAATACGCAATTAGAGTTTCCAGAAATGATTTTAAACTTATAAGAAACACTTCAAATAAAAGTGAATGGATTCATACTACATTTCCTGCCGTTTTTTAATCCCAGACATTACCAGTGGAAAGATGGTAAATGACCAGAAAACTGATAATATTTACAACTCCGGACACTTTAGGGCGTGTTTTCACTTGAATTTGCTTTCAAATGTTAGGAATTCATGTTTATACAGCTCAAAATTTCTGTAGAAAGATTGTAAGGAATGACTATACTGCCTATGTTTACAGTTGAGGCCGAACTTCTCTGGCGTCTTTTGTGTGAATCAGTTAAAATCCTTACGGTTCCAGTACTTACGTGTTACAAAACTCTCTAATTGTGGTAAAACTCTGAAAATACGCAATTAGAGTTTCCAGAAATGATTATATACTTGTAAGAAACGCTTCAAATAAAAGTAAATGGATTCTTACTACATTTCCTGCTGTTTTTCAATCCCAGACTTTACCAGTGGAAAGCTGGTAAATGACCGGAAAACTGATAATATTTAAAATTGCGGACACTTTAGGGAGCGTTTTCAATAGAATTTGCTTTCAAATTAAGAATTCATGTTTATACACCTCAAAATTTCTGTAGAAAGACTGTAAGGAAGGACTTCACTGCTAATGTTTACAATTGAGGCCGAACTTCTGGGGCGTCTTTTGTGTGAATCAGTTAAAATCCTTAAGGTTCCAGTACTTACTTGTTACAAAACTCTCTAATTGTGGTAAAACTCTTAAAATACGCAATTAGAGTTTCCAGAAATGATTTTAAACTTATAAGAAACACTTCAAATAAAAGTGAATGGATTCATACTACATTTCCTGCCGTTTTTTAATCCCAGACATTACCAGTGGAAAGATGGTAAATGACCAGAAACCTGATAATATTTACAACTCCGGACACTTTAGGGCGCGTTTTCACTTGAATTTGCTTTCAAATGTTAGGAATTCATGTTTATACAGCTCTAAATTTCTGTAGAAAGACTGTAAGGAATGACTATACTGCCTATGTGTACAGTTGAGGCCGAACTTCTCTGGCGTCTTTTGTGTGAATCAGTTAAAATCCTTATGGTTCCTGTACTTACTTGTTACAAAACTCTCTAATTGTGGTAAAACTCTTAAAGTAGGCAATTAGAGTTTCCAGAAATGATTATATACTTGTAAGAAACGCTTGAAATAAAAGTGAATGGATTCATACTACATTTCCTGCCGTTTTTTAATCCCAGACATTACCAGTGGAAAGCTGGTAAATGACCAGAAAACTGATAATATTTACAACTCCGGACACTTTAGGAAGCGTTTTCACTTGAATTTGCTTTCAAATGTTAGGAATTCATGTTTATACACCTCAAAATTTCTGTAGAAAGACTGTAAGTAAGGACTTCACTGCTAATGTTTACAATTGAGGCCGAACTTCTCTGGCGTCTTTTGTGTGAATCAGTTAAAATCCTTAAGGTTCCAGTACTTACTTGTTACAAAACTCTCTAATTGTGGTAAAACTCTTAAAATCCGCAATTAGAGTTTCCAGAAATGATTATATACTTGTAAGAAATGCTTCAAATAAAAGTAAATGGATTCTTACTACATTTCCTGCCGGTTTTTAATCCCAGACATTACCAGTGGAAAGCTGGTAAATGACCGGAAAACTGATAATATTTAAAATTGCGGACACTTTAGGGAGCGTTTTCAATAGAATTTGCTTTCAAATGTTAGGAATTCATGTCTATACACCTCAAAATTTCTGTAGAAAGACTGTAAGTAAGGACTTCACTGCTAATGTTTACAATTGAGGCCGAACTTCTGGGGCGTCTTTTGTGTGAATCAGTTAAAATCCTTAAGGTTCCAGTACTTACTTGTTACAAAACTCTCTAATTGTGGTAAAACTCTTAAAATACGCAATTAGAGTTTCCAGAAATGATTTTAAACTTATAAGAAACACTTCAAATAAAAGTGAATGGATTCATACTACATTTCCTGCCGTTTTTTAATCCCAGACATTACCAGTGGAAAGATGGTAAATGACCAGAAAACTGATAATATTTACAACTCCGGACACTTTAGGGCGTGTTTTCACTTGAATTTGCTTTCAAATGTTAGGAATTCATGTTTATACAGCTCAAAATTTCTGTAGAAAGATTGTAAGGAATGACTATACTGCCTATGTTTACAGTTGAGGCCGAACTTCTCTAGCGTCTTTTGTGTGAATCAGTTAAAATCCTTACGGTTCCAGTACTTACGTGTTACAAAACTCTCTAATTGTGGTAAAACTCTGAAAATACGCAATTAGAGTTTCCAGAAATGATTATATACTTGTAAGAAACGCTTCAAATAAAAGTAAATGGATTCTTACTACATTTCCTGCTGTTTTTCAATCCCAGACTTTACCAGTGGAAAGCTGGTAAATGACCAGAAAACTGATAATATTTACAAATCCGGACACTTTAGGGAGAGTTTTCACTTGATTTTGCTTTCAAATGTTAGGAATTCATGTTTATACAGCTCAAAATTTCTGTAGAAAGACTGTAAGTAAGGACTTCACTGCTAATGTTTACAATTGAGGCAGAACTTCTCTGGCGTCTTTTGTGTGAATCAGTTAAAATCCTTACGGTTCCAGTACTTACGTGTTACAAAACTCTCTAATTGTGGTAAAACTCTGAAAATACGCAATTAGAGTTTCCAGAAATGATTATAAACTTGTAAGAAACCCTTGAAATAAAAGTAAATGGATTCTTACTACATTTCCTGCCATTTTTTAATACCAGACATTACCAGTGGAAAGCTGGTAAATGACCAGAAAACTGATAATATTTACAACTCCGGACACTTTAGGAAGCGTTTTCACTTGAATTTGCTTTCAAATGTTAGGAATTCATGTTTATACACCTCAAAATTTCTGTAGAAAGACTGTAAGTAAGGACTTCACTGCTAATGTTTACAATTGAGGCCGAACTTCTCTGGCGTCTTTTGTGTAAATCAGTTAAAATCCTTACGGTTCCAGTACTTACTTGTTACAAAACTCTCTAATTGTGGTAAAACTCTTAAAATCCGCAATTAGAGTTTCCAGAAATGATTATATACTTGTAAGAAACGCTTCAAATAAAAGTAAATGGATTCTTACTACATTTCCTGCCGGTTTTTAATCCCAGACATTACCAGTGGAAAGCTGGTAAATGACAGGAAAACTGATAATATTTAAAATTGCGGACACTTTAGGGAGCGTTTTCAATAGAATTTGCTTTCAAATGTTAGGAATTCATGTCTATACACCTCAAAATTTCTGTAGAAAGACTGTAAGTAAGGACTTCACTGCTAATGTTTACAATTGAGGCCGAACTTCTCTGGCGTCTTTTGTGTGAATCAGTTAAAATCCTTACGGTTCCAGTACTTACTTGTTACAAAACTCTCTAATTGTGGTAAAACTCTTAAAATCCGCAATTAGAGTTTCCAGAAATGATTATATACTTGTAAGAAACGCTTCAAATAAAAGTAAATGGATTCTTACTACATTTCCTGCTGTTTTTCAATCCCAGACATTACCAGTGGAAAGCTGGTAAATGACCAGAAAACTGATAATATTTACAAATCCGGACACTTTAGGGAGAGTTTTCACTTGATTTTGCTTTCAAATGTTAGGAATTCATGTTTATACAGCTCAAAATTTCTGTAGAAAGACTGTAAGGAATGACTATACTGCCTATGTTTACAGTTGAGGCCGAACTTCTCTGGCGTCTTTTGTGTGAATCAGTTAAAATCCTTATGGTTCCAGTACTTACGTGTTACAAAACTCTCTAATTGTGCTAAAACTCTTAAAATACGCAATTAGAGTTTCCAGAAATGATTATATACTTGTAAGAAACGCTTCAAATAAAAGTAAATGGATTCTTACTACATTTCCTGCCGGTTTTTAATCCCAGACTTTACCAGTGGAAAGCTGGTAAATGACCAGAAAACTGATAATATTTACAAATCCGGACACTTTAGGGAGCGTTTTCACTTGATTTTGCTTTCAATGTTAGGAATTCATATTTATACACCTCAAAATTTCTGTAGAAAGACTGTAAGTAAGGACTTCACTGCTAATGTTTACAATTGAGGCCGAACTTCTCTGGCGTCTTTTGTGTGAATCAGTTAAAATCCTTACGGTTCCAGTACTTACTTGTTACAAAACTCTCTAATTGTGGTAAAACTCTGAAAATACGCAATTAGAGTTTCCAGAAATGATTATATACTTGTAAGAAACGCTTCAAATAAAAGTAAATGGATTCTTACTACATTTCCTGCCGGTTTTTAATCCCAGACATTACCAGTGGAAAGCTGGTAAATGACCGGAAAACTGATAATATTTAAAATTGCGGACACTTTAGGGAGCGTTTTCAATAGAATTTGCTTTCAAATTTAGGAATTCATGTTTATACACCTCAAAATTTCTGTAGAAAGACTGTAAGTAAGGACTTCACTGCTAATGTTTACAATTGAGGCCGAACTTCTCGGGCGTCTTTTGTGTGAATCAGTTAAAATCCTTAAGGTTCCAGTACTTACTTGTTACAAAACTCTCTAATTGTGGTAAAACTCTTAAAATACGCAATTAGAGTTTCCAGAAATGATTTTAAACTTATAAGAAACACTTCAAATAAAAGTGAATGGATTCATACTACATTTCCTGCCGTTTTTTAATCCCAGACATTACCAGTGGAAAGATGGTAAATGACCAGAAAACTGATAATATTTACAACTCCGGACACTTTAGGGCGCGTTTTCACTTGAATTTGCTTTCAAATGTTAGGAATTCATGTTTATACAGCTCTAAATTTCTGTAGAAAGACTGTAAGGAATGACTATACTGCCTATGTGTACAGTTGAGGCCGAACTTCTCTGGCGTCTTTTGTGTGAATCAGTTAAAATCCTTATGGTTCCTGTACTTACTTGTTACAAAACTCTCTAATTGTGGTAAAACTCTTAAAGTAGGCAATTAGAGTTTCCAGAAATGATTATATACTTGTAAGAAACGCTTGAAATAAAAGTGAATGGATTCATACTACATTTCCTGCCGTTTTTTAATCCCAGACATTACCAGTGGAAAGCTGGTAAATGACCAGAAAACTGATAATATTTACAACTCCGGACACTTTAGGAAGCGTTTTCACTTGAATTTGCTTTCAAATGTTAGGAATTCATGTTTATACACCTCAAAATTTCTGTAGAAAGACTGTAAGTAAGGACTTCACTGCTAATGTTTACAATTGAGGCCGAACTTCTCTGGCGTCTTTTGTGTGAATCAGTTAAAATCCTTACGGTTCCAGTACTTACTTGTTACAAAACTCTCTAATTGTGGTAAAACTCTTAAAATCCGCAATTAGAGTTTCCAGAAATGATTATATACTTGTAAGAAACGCTTCAAGTAAAAGTAAATGGATTCTTACTACATTTCCTGCCGGTTTTTAATCCCAGACATTACCAGTGGAAAGCTGGTAAATGACCGGAAAACTGATAATATTTAAAATTGCGGACACTTTAGGGAGCGTTTTCAATAGAATTTGCTTTCAAATGTTAGGAATTCATGTCTATACACCTCAAAATTTCTGTAGAAAGACTGTAAGTAAGGACTTCACTGCTAATGTTTACAATTGAGGCCGAACTTCTGGGGCGTCTTTTGTGTGAATCAGTTAAAATCCTTAAGGTTCCAGTACTTACTTGTTACAAAACTCTCTAATTGTGGTAAAACTCTTAAAATACGCAATTAGAGTTTCCAGAAATGATTTTAAACTTATAAGAAACACTTCAAATAAAAGTGAATGGATTCATACTACATTTCCTGCCGTTTTTTAATCCCAGACATTACCAGTGGAAAGATGGTAAATGACCAGAAAACTGATAATATTTACAACTCCGGACACTTTAGGGCGTGTTTTCACTTGAATTTGCTTTCAAATGTTAGGAATTCATGTTTATACAGCTCAAAATTTCTGTAGAAAGATTGTAAGGAATGACTATACTGCCTATGTTTACAGTTGAGGCCGAACTTCTCTGGCGTCTTTTGTGTGAATCAGTTAAAATCCTTACGGTTCCAGTACTTACGTGTTACAAAACTCTCTAATTGTTGTAAAACTCTTAAAATCCGCAATTAGAGTTTCCAGAAATGATTATATACTTGTAAGAAACGCTTCAAATAAAAGTAAATGGATTCTTACTACATTTCCTGCTGTTTTTCAATCCCAGACTTTACCAGTGGAAAGCTGGTAAATGACCAGAAAACTGATAATATTTACAAATCCGGACACTTTAGGGAGAGTTTTCACTTGATTTTGCTTTCAAATGTTAGGAATTCATGTTTATACAGCTCAAAATTTCTGTAGAAAGACTGTAAGTAAGGACTTCACTGCTAATGTTTACAATTGAGGCAGAACTTCTCTGGCGTCTTTTGTGTGAATCAGTTAAAATCCTTACGGTTCCAGTACTTACGTGTTACAAAACTCTCTAATTGTGGTAAAACTCTGAAAATACGCAATTAGAGTTTCCAGAAATGATTATATACTTGTAAGAAATGCTTCAAATAAAAGTAAATGGATTCTTACTACATTTCCTGCCGGTTTTTAATCCCAGACATTACCAGTGGAAAGCTGGTAAATGACCGGAAAACTGATAATATTTAAAATTGCGGACACTTTAGGGAGCGTTTTCAATAGAATTTGCTTTCAAATGTTAGGAATTCATGTTTATACACCTCAAAATTTCTGTAGAAAGGCTGTAAGTAAGGACTTCACTGCTAATGTTTACAATTGAGGCCGAACTTCTCTGGCGTCTTATGTCTGAATCAGTTAAAATCCTTATGGTTCCAGTACTTACTTGTTACAAAACTCTTTAATTGTGGTAAAACTCTTAAAATACGCAATTAGAGTTTCCAGAAATGATTATAAACTTGTAAGAAACCCTTGAAATAAAAGTAAATGGATTCTTACTACATTTCCTGCCATTTTTTAATACCAGACATTGCCAGTGGAAAGCTGGTAAATGACCAGAAAACTGATAATATTTACAACTCCGGACACTTTAGGAAGCGTTTTCACTTGAATTTGCTTTCAAATGTTAGGAATTCATGTTTATACACCTCAAAATTTCTGTAGAAAGACTGTAAGTAAGGACTTCACTGCTAATGTTTACAATTGAGGCTGAACTTCTCTGGCGTCTTTTGTGTGAATCAGTTAAAATCCTTACGGTTCCAGTACTTACTTGTTACAAAACTCTCTAATTGTGGTAAAACTCTTAAAATCCGCAATTAGAGTTTCCAGAAATGATTATATACTTGTAAGAAACGCTTCAAATAAAAGTAAATGGATTCTTACTACATTTCCTGCCGGTTTTTAATCCCAGACATTACCAGTGGAAAGCTGGTAAATGACAGGAAAACTGATAATATTTAAAATTGCGGACACTTTAGGGAGCGTTTTCAATAGAATTTGCTTTCAAATGTTAGGAATTCATGTCTATACACCTCAAAATTTCTGTAGAAAGACTGTAAGTAAGGACTTCACTGCTAATGTTTACAATTGAGGCCGAACTTCTCTGGCGTCTTTTGTGTGAATCAGTTAAAATCCTTACGGTTCCAGTACTTACTTGTTACAAAACTCTCTAATTGTGGTAAAGCTCTTCAAATCCGCAATTAGAGTTTCCAGAAATGATTATATACTTGTAAGAAACGCTTCAAATAAAAGTAAATGGATTCTTACTACACTTCCTGCTGTTTTTCAATCCCAGACATTACCAGTGGAAAGCTGGTAAATGACCAGAAAACTGATAATATTTACAAATCCGGACACTTTAGGGAGAGTTTTCACTTGATTTTGCTTTCAAATGTTAGGAATTCATGTTTATACAGCTCAAAATTTCTGTAGAAAGACTGTAAGGAATGACTATACTGCCTATGTTTACAGTTGAGGCCGAACTTCTCTGGCATCTTTTGTGTGAATCAGGTAAAATCCTTATGGTTCCAGTACTTACGTGTTACAAAACTCTCTAATTGTGCTAAAACTCTTAAAATACGCAATTAGAGTTTCCAGAAATGATTATATACTTGTAAGAAAGGCTTCAAATAAAAGTAAATGGATTCTTACTACATTTCCTGCCGGTTTTTAATCCCAGACTTTACCAGTGGAAAGCTGGTAAATGACCAGAAAACTGATAATATTTACAAATCCGGACACTTTAGGGAGAGTTTTCACTTGATTTTGCGTTCAAATGTTAGGAATTCATGTTTATACAGCTCAAAATTTCTGTAGAAAGACTGTAAGTAAGGACTTCACTGCTAATGTTTACAATTGAGGCCGAACTTCTCTGGCGTCTTTTGTGTGAATCAGTTAAAATCCTTAAGGTTCCAGTACTTACTTGTTACAAAACTCTCTAATTGTGGTAAAACTCTGAAAATACGCAATTAGAGTTTCCAGAAATGATTATATACTTGTAAGAAACGCTTCAAAAAAAAGTAAATGGATTCTTACTACATTTCCTGCCGGTTTTTAATCCCAGACATTACCAGTGGAAAGCTGGTAAATGACCGGAAAACTGATAATATTTAAAATTGCGGACACTTTAGGGAGCGTTTTCAATAGAATTTGCTTTCAAATTAAGAATTCATGTTTATACACCTCAAAATTTCTGTAGAAAGACTGTAAGTAAGGACTTCACTGCTAATGTTTACAATTGAGGCCGAACTTCTGGGGCGTCTTTTGTGTGAATCAGTTAAAATCCTTAAGGTTCCAGTACTTACTTGTTACAAAACTCTCTAATTGTGGTAAAACTCTTAAAATACGCAATTAGAGTTTCCAGAAATGATTTTAAACTTATAAGAAACACTTCAAATAAAAGTGAATGGATTCATACTACATTTCCTGCCGTTTTTTAATCCCAGACATTAACAGTGGAAAGATGGTAAATGACCAGAAAACTGATAATATTTACAACTCCGGACACTTTAGGGCGCGTTTTCACTTGAATTTGCTTTCAAATGTTAGGAATTCATGTTTATACAGCTCTAAATTTCTGTAGAAAGACTGTAAGGAATGACTATACTGCCTATGTGTACAGTTGAGGCCGAACTTCTCTGGCGTCTTTTGTGTGAATCAGTTAAAATCCTTATGGTTCCTGTACTTACTTGTTACAAAACTCTCTAATTGTGGTAAAACTCTTAAAGTAGGCAATTAGAGTTTCCAGAAATGATTATATACTTGTAAGAAACGCTTGAAATAAAAGTGAATGGATTCATACTACATTTCCTGCCGTTTTTTAATCCCAGACATTACCAGTGGAAAGCTGGTAAATGACCAGAAAACTGATAATATTTACAACTCCGGACACTTTAGGAAGCGTTTTCACTTGAATTTGCTTTCAAATGTTAGGAATTCATGTTTATACACCTCAAAATTTCTGTAGAAAGACTGTAAGTAAGGACTTCACTGCTAATGTTTACAATTGAGGCCGAACTTCTCTGGCGTCTTTTGTGTGAATCAGTTAAAATCCTTACGGTTCCAGTACTTACTTGTTACAAAACTCTCTAATTGTGGTAAAACTCTTAAAATCCGCAATTAGAGTTTCCAGAAATGATTATATACTTGTAAGAAATGCTTCAAATAAAAGTAAATGGATTCTTACTACATTTCCTGCCGGTTTTTAATCCCAGACATTACCAGTGGAAAGCTGGTAAATGACCGGAAAACTGATAATATTTAAAATTGCGGACACTTTAGGGAGCGTTTTCAATAGAATTTGCTTTCAAATGTTAGGAATTCATGTCTATACACCTCAAAATTTCTGTAGAAAGACTGTAAGTAAGGACTTCACTGCTAATGTTTACAATTGAGGCCGAACTTCTGGGGCGTCTTTTGTGTGAATCAGTTAAAATCCTTAAGGTTCCAGTACTTACTTGTTACAAAACTCTCTAATTGTGGTAAAACTCTTAAAATACGCAATTAGAGTTTCCAGAAATGATTTTAAACTTATAAGAAACACTTCAAATAAAAGTGAATGGATTCATACTACATTTCCTGCCCTTTTTTAATCCCAGACATTACCAGTGGAAAGATGGTAAATGACCAGAAAACTGATAATATTTACAACTCCGGACACTTTAGGGCGTGTTTTCAGTTGAATTTGCTTTCAAATGTTAGGAATTCATGTTTATACAGCTCAAAATTTCTGTAGAAAGATTGTAAGGAATGACTATACTGCCTATGTTTACAGTTGAGGCCGAACTTCTCTGGCGTCTTTTGTGTGAATCAGTTAAAATCCTTACGGTTCCAGTACTTACGTGTTACAAAACTCTCTAATTGTTGTAAAACTCTTAAAATCCGCAATTAGAGTTTCCAGAAATGATTATATACTTGTAAGAAACGCTTCAAATAAAAGTAAATGGATTCTTACTACATTTCCTGCTGTTTTTCAATCCCAGACTTTACCAGTGGAAAGCTGGTAAATGACCAGAAAACTGATAATATTTACAAATCCGGACACTTTAGGGAGAGTTTTCACTTGATTTTGCTTTCAAATGTTAGGAATTCATGTTTATACAGCTCAAAATTTCTGTAGAAAGACTGTAAGTAAGGACTTCACTGCTAATGTTTACAATTGAGGCAGAACTTCTCTGGCGTCTTTTGTGTGAATCAGTTAAAATCCTTACGGTTCCAGTACTTACGTGTTACAAAACTCTCTAATTGTGGTAAAACTCTGAAAATACGCAATTAGAGTTTCCAGAAATGATTATATACTTGTAAGAAATGCTTCAAATAAAAGTAAATGGATTCTTACTACATTTCCTGCCGGTTTTTAATCCCAGACATTACCAGTGGAAAGCTGGTAAATGACCGGAAAACTGATAATATTTAAAATTGCGGACACTTTAGGGAGCGTTTTCAATAGAATTTGCTTTCAAATGTTAGGAATTCATGTTTATACACCTCAAAATTTCTGTAGAAAGGCTGTAAGTAAGGACTTCACTGCTAATGTTTACAATTGAGGCCGAACTTCTCTGGCGTCTTATGTCTGAATCAGTTAAAATCCTTATGGTTCCAGTACTTACTTGTTACAAAACTCTTTAATTGTGGTAAAACTCTTAAAATACGCAATTAGAGTTTCCAGAAATGATTATAAACTTGTAAGAAACCCTTGAAATAAAAGTAAATGGATTCTTACTACATTTCCTGCCATTTTTTAATACCAGACATTACCAGTGGAAAGCTGGTAAATGACCAGAAAACTGATAATATTTACAACTCCGGACACTTTAGGAAGCGTTTTCACTTGAATTTGCTTTCAAATGTTAGGAATTCATGTTTATACACCTCAAAATTTCTGTAGAAAGACTGTAAGTAAGGACTTCACTGCTAATGTTTACAATTGAGGCCGAACTTCTCTGGCGTCTTTTGTGTGAATCAGTTAAAATCCTTACGGTTCCAGTACTTACTTGTTACAAAACTCTCTAATTGTGGTAAAACTCTTAAAATCCGCAATTAGAGTTTCCAGAAATGATTATATACTTGTAAGAAACGCTTCAAATAAAAGTAAATGGATTCTTACTACATTTCCTGCCGGTTTTTAATCCCAGACATTACCAGTGGAAAGCTGGTAAATGACAGGAAAACTGATAATATTTAAAATTGCGGACACTTTAGGGAGCGTTTTCAATAGAATTTGCTTTCAAATGTTAGGAATTCATGTCTATACACCTCAAAATTTCTGTAGAAAGACTGTAAGTAAGGACTTCACTGCTAATGTTTACAATTGAGGCCGAACTTCTCTGGCGTCTTTTGTGTGAATCAGTTAAAATCCTTACGGTTCCAGTACTTACTTGTTACAAAACTCTCTAATTGTGGTAAAGCTCTTCAAATCCGCAATTAGAGTTTCCAGAAATGATTATATACTTGTAAGAAACGCTTCAAATAAAAGTAAATGGATTCTTACTACATTTCCTGCTGTTTTTCAATCCCAGACATTACCAGTGGAAAGCTGGTAAATGACCAGAAAACTGATAATATTTACAAATCCGGACACTTTAGGGAGAGTTTTCACTTGATTTTGCTTTCAAATGTTAGGAATTCATGTTTATACAGCTCAAAATTTCTGTAGAAAGACTGTAAGGAATGACTATACTGCCTATGTTTACAGTTGAGGCCGAACTTCTCTGGCGTCTTTTGTGTGAATCAGTTAAAATCCTTATGGTTCCAGTACTTACGTGTTACAAAACTCTCTAATTGTGCTAAAACTCTTAAAATACGCAATTAGAGTTTCCAGAAATGATTATATACTTGTAAGAAACGCTTCAAATAAAAGTAAATGGATTCTTACTACATTTCCTGCCGGTTTTTAATCCCAGACATTACCAGTGGAAAGCTGGTAAATGACCGGAAAACTGATAATATTTAAAATTGCGGACACTTTAGGGAGCGTTTTCACTTGAATTTGCTTTCAAATGTTAGGAATTCATGTTTATACAGCTCAAAATTTCTGTAGAAGTTGTGTAAGGAATGACTATACTGCCTATGTTTACAATTGAGGCCGAACTTCTCTGGCGTCTTTTGTGTGAATCAGTTAAAATCCTTATGGTTCCTGTACTTACTTGTTACAAAACTCTCTAATTGTGGTAAAACTCTTAAAGTAGGCAATTAGAGTTTCCAGAAATGATTATATACTTGTAAGAAACGCTTGAAATAAAAGTGAATGGATTCATACTACATTTCCTGCCGTTTTTTAATCCCAGACATTACCAGTGGAAAGCTGGTAAATGACCAGAAAACTGATAATATTTACAACTCCGGACACTTTAGGAAGCGTTTTCACTTGAATTTGCTTTCAAATGTTAGGAATTCATGTTTATACACCTCAAAATTTCTGTAGAAAGACTGTAAGTAAGGACTTCACTGCTAATGTTTACAATTGAGGCCGAACTTCTCTGGCGTCTTTTGTGTGAATCAGTTAAAATCCTTACGGTTCCAGTACTTACTTGTTACAAAACTCTCTAATTGTGGTAAAACTCTTAAAATCCGCAATTAGAGTTTCCAGAAATGATTATATACTTGTAAGAAACGCTTCAAGTAAAAGTAAATGGATTCTTACTACATTTCCTGCCGGTTTTTAATCCCAGACATTACCAGTGGAAAGCTGGTAAATGACCGGAAAACTGATAATATTTAAAATTGCGGACACTTTAGGGAGCGTTTTCAATAGAATTTGCTTTCAAATGTTAGGAATTCATGTCTATACACCTCAAAATTTCTGTAGAAAGACTGTAAGTAAGGACTTCACTGCTAATGTTTACAATTGAGGCCGAACTTCTCTGGCGTCTTTTGTGTGAATCAGTTAAAATCCTTACGGTTCCAGTACTTACTTGTTACAAAACTCTCTAATTGTGGTAAAGCTCTTAAAATCCGCAATTAGAGTTTCCAGAAATGATTATATACTTGTAAGAAACGCTTCAAATAAAAGTAAATGGATTCTTACTACATTTCCTGCTGTTTTTCAATCCCAGACATTACCAGTGGAAAGCTGGTACAGACCAGAAAACTGATAATATTTACAAATCCGGACACTTTAGGGAGAGTTTTCACTTGATTTTGCTTTCAAATGTTAGGAATTCATGTTTATACAGCTCAAAATTTCTGTAGAAAGACTGTAAGTAAGGACTTCACTGCTAATTTTTACAATTGAGGCCGAACTTCTCTGGCGTCTTTTGTGTGAATCAGTTAAAATCCTTAAGGTTCCAGTACTTACTTGTTACAAAACTCTCTAATTGTGGTAAAACTCTGAAAATACGCAATTAGAGTTTCCAGAAATGATTATATACTTGTAAGAAACGCTTCAAAAAAAAGTAAATGGATTCTTACTACATTTCCTGCCGGTTTTTAATCCCAGACATTACCAGTGGAAAGCTGGTAAATGACCGGAAAACTGATAATATTTAAAATTGCGGACACTTTAGGGAGCGTTTTCAATAGAATTTGCTTTCAAATTAAGAATTCATGTTTATACACCTCAAAATTTCTGTAGAAAGACTGTAAGTAAGGACTTCACTGCTAATGTTTACAATTGAGGCCGAACTTCTCGGGCGTCTTTTGTGTGAATCAGTTAAAATCCTTAAGGTTCCAGTACTTAATTGTTACAAAACTCTCTAATTGTGGTAAAACTCTTAAAATACGCAATTAGAGTTTCCAGAAATGATTATATACTTGTAAGAAACGCTTCAAAAAAAAGTAAATGGATTCTTACTACATTTCCTGCCGTTTTTTAATCCCAGACATTACCAGTGGAAAGCTGGTAAATGACCAGAAAACTGATAATATTTACAACTCCGGACACTTAGGGCGCGTTTTCACTTGAATTTGCTTTCAAATGTTAGGAATTCATGTTTATACACCTCAAAATTTCTGTAGAAAGACTGTAAGTAAGGACTTCACTGCTAATGTTTACAATTGAGGCCGAACTTCTCTGGCGTCTTTTGTGTGAATCAGTTAAAATCCTTACGGTTCCTGTACTTACTTGTTACAAAACTCTCTAATTGTGGTAAAATTCTTAAAATCAGCAATTAGAGTTTCCAGAAATGATTATATACTTGTAAGAAACGCTTCAAATAAAAGTAAATGGATTCTTACTACATTTCCTGCTGTTTTTCAATCCCAGACATTACCAGTGGAAAGCTGGTAAATGACCAGAAAACTGATAATATTTACAAATCCGGACACTTTAGGGAGAGTTTTCACTTGATTTTGCTTTCAAATGTTAGGAATTCATGTTTATACAGCTCAAAATTTCTGTAGAAAGACTGTAAGTAAGGACTTCACTGCTAATGTTTACAATTGAGGCCGAACTTCTCTGGCGTCTTTTGTGTGAATCAGTTAAAATCCTTAAGGTTCCAGTACTTACTTGTTACAAAACTCTCTAATTGTGGTAAAACTCTTAAAATACGCAATTAGAGTTTCCAGAAATGATTTTAAACTCATAAGAAACACTTCAAATAAAAGTGAATGGATTCATACTACATTTCCTGCCGTTTTTTAATCCCAGACATTACCAGTGGAAAGATGGTAAATGACCAGAAAACTGATAATATTTACAACTCCGGACACTTTAGGGCGCGTTTTCACTTGAATTTGCTTTCAAATGTTAGGAATTCATGTTTATACAGCTCAAAATTTCTGTAGAAAGACTGTTAGGAATGACTATAATGCCTATGTTTACAGTTGAGGCCGAACTTCTCTGGTGTCTTTTGTGTGAATCAGTTGAAATCCTTACGGTTCCAGTACTTACGTGTTACAAAACTCTCTAATTGTGGTAAAACTCTTAAAATACGCAATTAGAGTTTCCAGAAATGATTATATACTTGTAAGAAACACTTCAAATAAAAGTAAATGGATTCTTACTACATTTCCTGCCGATTTTTAATCCCAGACATTACCAGTGGAAAGCTGGTAAATGACCAGAAAAATGATAATATTTACAAACCCGGACACTTTAGGAAGCGTTTTCAATAGAATTTGCTTTCAAATGTTAGGAATTCATGTCTATACACCTCAAAATTTCTGTAGAAAGGCTGTAAGTAAGGACTTCACTGCTTATGTTTACAATTGAGGCCGAACTTCTCTGGCGTCTTTTGTGTGAATCAGTTAAAATCCTTACGGTTCCAGTACTTACTTGTTACAAAACTCTCTAATTGAGGTAAAACTCTTAAAATCCGCAATTAGAGTTTCCAGAAATGATTATATACTTGTAAGAAACGCTTCAAATAAAAGTAAATGGATTCTTACTACATTTCCTGCCGGTTTTTAATCCCAGACATTACCAGTGGAAAGCTGGTAAATGACCGGAAAACTGATAATATTTAAAATTGCGGACACTTTAGGGAGCGTTTTCAATAGAATTTGCTTTCAAATGTTAGGAATTCATGTCTATACACCTCAAAATTTCTGTAGAAAGACTGTAAGTAAGGACTTCACTGCTAATGTTTACAATTGAGGCCGAACTTCTGGGGCGTCTTTTGTGTGAATCAGTTAAAATCCTTAAGGTTCCAGTACTTACTTGTTACAAAACTCTCTAATTGTGGTAAAACTCTTAAAATACGCAATTAGAGTTTCCAGAAATGATTTTAAACTTATAAGAAACACTTCAAATAAAAGTGAATGGATTCATACTACATTTCCTGCCGTTTTTTAATCCCAGACATTACCAGTGGAAAGATGGTAAATGACCAGAAAACTGATAATATTTACAACTCCGGACACTTTAGGGCGCGTTTTCACTTGAATTTGCTTTCAAATGTTAGGAATTCATGTTTATACAGCTCAAAATTTCTGTAGAAAGACTGTAAGGAATGACTATACTGCCTATGTTTACAGTTGAGGCCGAACTTCTCTGGCGTCTTTTGTGTGAATCAGTTAAAATCCTTATGGTTCCAGTACTTACGTGTTACAAAACTCTCTAATTGTGGTAAAACTCTTAAAATACGCAATTAGAGTTTCCAGAAATGATTATATACTTGTAAGAAACGCTTCAAATAAAAGTAAATGGATTCTTACTACATTTCCTGCCGGTTTTTAATCCCAGACTTTACCAGTGGAAAGCTGGTAAATGACCAGAAAACTGATAATATTTACAAATCCGGACACTTTAGGGAGCGTTTTCACTTGATTTTGCTTTCAAATGTTAGGAATTCATATTTATACACCTCAAAATTTCTGTAGAAAGACTGTAAGTAAGGACTTCACTGCTAATGTTTACAATTGAGGCCGAACTTCTCTGGCGTCTTTTGTGTGAATCAGTTAAAATCCTTACGGTTCCAGTACTTACGTGTTACAAAACTCTCTAATTGTGGTAAAACTCTGAAAATACGCAATTAGAGTTTCCAGAAATGATTATATACTTGTAAGAAACGCTTCAAATAAAAGTAAATGGATTCTTACTACATTTCCTGCCGGTTTTTAATCCCAGACATTACCAGTGGAAAGCTGGTAAATGACCGGAAAACTGATAATATTTAAAATTGCGGACACTTTAAGGAGCGTTTTCAATAGAATTTGCTTTCAAATGTTAGGAATTCATGTCTATGCACCTCAAAATTTCTGTAGAAAGGCTGTAAGTAAGGACTTCACTGCTTATGTTTACAATTGAGGCCGAACTTCTCTGGCGTCTTATGTGTGAATCAGTTAAAATCCTTATGGTTCCAGTACTTACTTGTTACAAAACTCTTTAATTGTGGTAAAACTCTTAAAATACGCAATTAGAGTTTCCAGAAATGATTATAAACTTGTAGGAAACCCTTGAAATAAAAGTAAATGGATTCTTACTACATTTCCTGCCATTTTTTAATCCCTGACATTACCAGTGGAAAGCTGGTAAATGACCAGAAAACTGATAATATTTACAACTCCGGACACTTTAGGGAGCGTTTTCACTTGAATTTGCTTTCAAATGTTAGGAATTCATGTTTATACAGCTCAAAATTTCTGTAGAAGTTGTGTAAGGAATGACTATACTGCCTATGTTTACAATTGAGGCCGAACTTCTCTGGCGTCTTTTGTGTGAATCAGTTAAAATCCTTATGGTTCCTGTACTTACTTGTTACAAAACTCTCTAATTGTGGTAAAACTCTTAAAGTAGGCAATTAGAGTTTCCAGAAATGATTATATACTTGTAAGAAACGCTTGAAATAAAAGTGAATGGATTCATACTACATTTCCTGCCGTTTTTTAATCCCAGACATTACCAGTGGAAAGCTGGTAAATGACCAGAAAACTGATAATATTTACAACTCCGGACACTTTAGGAAGCGTTTTCACTTGAATTTGCTTTCAAATGTTAGGAATTCATGTTTATACACCTCAAAATTTCTGTAGAGAGACTGTAAGTAAGGACTTCACTGCTAATGTTTACAATTGAGGCCGAACTTCTCTGGCGTCTTTTGTGTGAATCAGTTAAAATCCTTACGGTTCCAGTACTTACTTGTTACAAAACTCTCTAATTGTGGTAAAACTCTTAAAATCCGCAATTAGAGTTTCCAGAAATGATTATATACTTGTAAGAAACGCTTCAAATAAAAGTAAATGGATTCTTACTACATTTCCTGCCGGTTTTTAATCCCAGACATTACCAGTGGAAAGCTGGTAAATGACCGGAAAACTGATAATATTTAAAATTGCGGACACTTTAGGGAGCGTTTTCAATAGAATTTGCTTTCAAATGTTAGGAATTCATGTTTATACACCTCAAAATTTCTGTAGAAAGACTGTAAGTAAGGACTTCACTGCTAATGTTTACAATTGAGGCCGAACTTCTGGGGCGTCTTTTGTGTGAATCAGTTAAAATCCTTAAGGTTCCAGTACTTACTTGTTACAAAACTCTCTAATTGTGGTAAAACTCTTAAAATACGCAATTAGAGTTTCCAGAAATGATTTTAAACTTATAAGAAACACTTCAAATAAAAGTGAATGGATTCATACTACATTTCCTGCCGTTTTTTAATCCCAGACATTACCAGTGGAAAGATGGTAAATGACCAGAAAACTGATAATATTTACAACTCCGGAAACTTTAGGGCGTGTTTTCACTTGAATTTGCTTTCAAATGTTAGGAATTCATGTTTATACAGCTCAAAATTTCTGTAGAAAGACTGTAAGGAATGACTATACTGCCTATGTTTACAGTTGAGGCCGAACTTCTCTGGCGTCTTTTGTGTGAATCAGTTAAAATCCTTACGGTTCCAGTACTTACGTGTTACAAAACTCTCTAATTGTTGTAAAACTCTTAAAATCCGCAATTAGAGTTTCCAGAAATGATTATATACTTGTAAGAAACGCTTCAAATAAAAGTAAATGGATTCTTACTACATTTCCTGCTGTTTTTCAATCCCAGACTTTATCAGTGGAAAGCTGGTAAATGACCAGAAAACTGATAATATTTACAAATCCGGACACTTTAGGGAGAGTTTTCACTTGATTTTGCTTTCAAATGTTAGGAATTCATGTTTATACAGCTCAAAATTTCTGTAGAAAGACTGTAAGTAAGGACTTCACTGCTAATGTTTACAATTGAGGCCGAACTTCTCTGGCGTCTTTTGTGTGAATCAGTTAAAATCCTTACGGTTCCAGTACTTACGTGTTACAAAACTCTCTAATTGAGGTAAAACTCTGAAAATACGCAATTAGAGTTTCCAGAAATGATTATATACTTGTAAGAAACGCTTCAAATAAAAGTAAATGGATTCTTACTACATTTCCTGCCGGTTTTTAATCCCAGACATTACCAGTGGAATGCTGGTAAATGACCGGAAAACTGATAATATTTAAAATTGCGGACACTTTAGGGAGCGTTTTCAATAGAATTTGCTTTCAAATGTTAGGAATTCATGTTTATACACCTCAAAATTTCTGTAGAAAGACTGTAAGTAAGGACTTCACTGCTAATGTTTACAATTGAGGCCGAACTTCTGGGGCGTCTTTTGTGTGAATCAGTTAAAATCCTTAAGGTTCCAGTACTTACTTGTTACAAAACTCTCTAATTGTGGTAAAACTCTTAAAATACGCAATTAGAGTTTCCAGAAATGATTTTAAACTTATAAGAAACACTTCAAATAAAAGTGAATGGATTCATACTACATTTCCTGCCGTTTTTTAATCCCAGACATTACCAGTGGAAAGATGGTAAATGACCAGAAAACTGATAATATTTACAACTCCGGAAACTTTAGGGCGTGTTTTCACTTGAATTTGCTTTCAAATGTTAGGAATTCATGTTTATACAGCTCAAAATTTCTGTAGAAAGACTGTAAGGAATGACTATACTGCCTATGTTTACAGTTGAGGCCGAACTTCTCTGGCGTCTTTTGTGTGAATCAGTTAAAATCCTTACGGTTCCAGTACTTACGTGTTACAAAACTCTCTAATTGTTGTAAAACTCTTAAAATCCGCAATTAGAGTTTCCAGAAATGATTATATACTTGTAAGAAACGCTTCAAATAAAAGTAAATGGATTCTTACTACATTTCCTGCTGTTTTTCAATCCCAGACTTTATCAGTGGAAAGCTGGTAAATGACCAGAAAACTGATAATATTTACAAATCCGGACACTTTAGGGAGAGTTTTCACTTGATTTTGCTTTCAAATGTTAGGAATTCATGTTTATACAGCTCAAAATTTCTGTAGAAAGACTGTAAGTAAGGACTTCACTGCTAATGTTTACAATTGAGGCCGAACTTCTCTGGCGTCTTTTGTGTGAATCAGTTAAAATCCTTACGGTTCCAGTACTTACGTGTTACAAAACTCTCTAATTGAGGTAAAACTCTGAAAATACGCAATTAGAGTTTCCAGAAATGATTATATACTTGTAAGAAACGCTTCAAATAAAAGTAAATGGATTCTTACTACATTTCCTGCCGGTTTTTAATCCCAGACATTACCAGTGGAATGCTGGTAAATGACCGGAAAACTGATAATATTTAAAATTGCGGACACTTTAGGGAGCGTTTTCAATAGAATTTGCTTTCAAATGTTAGGAATTCATGTTTATACACCTCAAAATTTCTGTAGAAAGGCTGTAAGTAAGGACTTCACTGCTAATGTTTACAATTGAGGCCGAACTTCTGGGGCGTCTTTTGTGTGAATCAGTTAAAATCCTTAAGGTTCCAGTACTTACTTGTTACAAAACTCTCTAATTGTGGTAAAACTCTTAAAATACGCAATTAGAGTTTCCAGAAATGATTTTAAACTTATAAGAAACACTTCAAATAAAAGTGAATGGATTCATACTACATTTCCTGCCGTTTTTTAATCCCAGACATTACCAGTGGAAAGATGGTAAATGACCAGAAACCTGATAATATTTACAACTCCGGACACTTTAGGGCGCGTTTTCACTTGAATTTGCTTTCAAATGTTAGGAATTCATGTTTATACAGCTCTAAATTTCTGTAGAAAGACTGTAAGGAATGACTATACTGCCTATGTGTACAGTTGAGGCCGAACTTCTCTGGCGTCTTTTGTGTGAATCAGTTAAAATCCTTATGGTTCCTGTACTTACTTGTTACAAAACTCTCTAATTGTGGTAAAACTCTTAAAGTAGGCAATTAGAGTTTCCAGAAATGATTATATACTTGTAAGAAACGCTTGAAATAAAAGTGAATGGATTCATACTACATTTCCTGCCGTTTTTTAATCCCAGACATTACCAGTGTAAAGCTGGTAAATGACCAGAAAACTGATAATATTTACAACTCCGGACACTTTAGGAAGCGTTTTCACTTGAATTTGCTTTCAAATGTTAGGAATTCATGTTTATACACCTCAAAATTTCTGTAGAAAGACTGTAAGTAAGGACTTCACTGCTAATGTTTACAATTGAGGCCGAACTTCTCTGGAGTCTTTTGTGTGAATCAGTTAAAATCCTTAAGGTTCCAGTACTTACTTGTTACAAAACTCTCTAATTGTGGTAAAACTCTTAAAATCCGCAATTAGAGTTTCCAGAAATGATTATATACTTGTAAGAAATGCTTCAAATAAAAGTAAATGGATTCTTACTACATTTCCTGCCGGTTTTTAATCCCAGACATTACCAGTGGAAAGCTGGTAAATGACCGGAAAACTGATAATATTTAAAATTGCGGACACTTTAGGGAGCGTTTTCAATAGAATTTGCTTTCAAATGTTAGGAATTCATGTCTATACACCTCAAAATTTCTGTAGAAAGACTGTAAGTAAGGACTTCACTGCTAATGTTTACAATAGAGGCCGAACTTCTGGGGCGTCTTTTGTGTGAATCAGTTAAAATCCTTAAGGTTCCAGTACTTACTTGTTACAAAACTCTCTAATTGTGGTAAAACTCTTAAAATACGCAATTAGAGTTTCCAGAAATGATTTTAAACTTATAAGAAACACTTCAAATAAAAGTGAATGGATTCATACTACATTTCCTGCCGTTTTTTAATCCCAGACATTACCAGTGGAAAGATGGTAAATGACCAGAAAACTGATAATATTTACAACTCCGGACACTTTAGGGCGTGTTTTCACTTGAATTTGCTTTCAAATGTTAGGAATTCATGTTTATACAGCTCAAAATTTCTGTAGAAAGATTGTAAGGAATGACTATACTGCCTATGTTTACAGTTGAGGCCGAACTTCTCTGGCGTCTTTTGTGTGAATCAGTTAAAATCCTTACGGTTCCAGTACTTACGTGTTACAAAACTCTCTAATTGTGGTAAAACTCTGAAAATACGCAATTAGAGTTTCCAGAAATGATTATATACTTGTAAGAAACGCTTCAAATAAAAGTAAATGGATTCTTACTACATTTCCTGCTGTTTTTCAATCCCAGACTTTACCAGTGGAAAGCTGGTAAATGACCGGAAAACTGATAATATTTAAAATTGCGGACACTTTAGGGAGCGTTTTCAATAGAATTTGCTTTCAAATTAAGAATTCATGTTTATACACCTCAAAATTTCTGTAGAAAGACTGTAAGGAAGGACTTCACTGCTAATGTTTACAATTGAGGCCGAACTTCTGGGGCGTCTTTTGTGTGAATCAGTTAAAATCCTTAAGGTTCCAGTACTTACTTGTTACAAAACTCTCTAATTGTGGTAAAACTCTTAAAATACGCAATTAGAGTTTCCAGAAATGATTTTAAACTTATAAGAAACACTTCAAATAAAAGTGAATGGATTCATACTACATTTCCTGCCGTTTTTTAATCCCAGACATTACCAGTGGAAAGATGGTAAATGACCAGAAACCTGATAATATTTACAACTCCGGACACTTTAGGGCGCGTTTTCACTTGAATTTGCTTTCAAATGTTAGGAATTCATGTTTATACAGCTCTAAATTTCTGTAGAAAGACTGTAAGGAATGACTATACTGCCTATGTGTACAGTTGAGGCCGAACTTCTCTGGCGTCTTTTGTGTGAATCAGTTAAAATCCTTATGGTTCCTGTACTTACTTGTTACAAAACTCTCTAATTGTGGTAAAACTCTTAAAGTAGGCAATTAGAGTTTCCAGAAATGATTATATACTTGTAAGAAACGCTTGAAATAAAAGTGAATGGATTCATACTACATTTCCTGCCGTTTTTTAATCCCAGACATTACCAGTGGAAAGCTGGTAAATGACCAGAAAACTGATAATATTTACAACTCCGGACACTTTAGGAAGCGTTTTCACTTGAATTTGCTTTCAAATGTTAGGAATTCATGTTTATACACCTCAAAATTTCTGTAGAAAGACTGTAAGTAAGGACTTCACTGCTAATGTTTACAATTGAGGCCGAACTTCTCTGGCGTCTTTTGTGTGAATCAGTTAAAATCCTTAAGGTTCCAGTACTTACTTGTTACAAAACTCTCTAATTGTGGTAAAACTCTTAAAATCCGCAATTAGAGTTTCCAGAAATGATTATATACTTGTAAGAAATGCTTCAAATAAAAGTAAATGGATTCTTACTACATTTCCTGCCGGTTTTTAATCCCAGACATTACCAGTGGAAAGCTGGTAAATGACCGGAAAACTGATAATATTTAAAATTGCGGACACTTTAGGGAGCGTTTTCAATAGAATTTGCTTTCAAATGTTAGGAATTCATGTCTATACACCTCAAAATTTCTGTAGAAAGACTGTAAGTAAGGACTTCACTGCTAATGTTTACAATTGAGGCCGAACTTCTGGGGCGTCTTTTGTGTGAATCAGTTAAAATCCTTAAGGTTCCAGTACTTACTTGTTACAAAACTCTCTAATTGTGGTAAAACTCTTAAAATACGCAATTAGAGTTTCCAGAAATGATTTTAAACTTATAAGAAACACTTCAAATAAAAGTGAATGGATTCATACTACATTTCCTGCCGTTTTTTAATCCCAGACATTACCAGTGGAAAGATGGTAAATGACCAGAAAACTGATAATATTTACAACTCCGGACACTTTAGGGCGTGTTTTCACTTGAATTTGCTTTCAAATGTTAGGAATTCATGTTTATACAGCTCAAAATTTCTGTAGAAAGATTGTAAGGAATGACTATACTGCCTATGTTTACAGTTGAGGCCGAACTTCTCTAGCGTCTTTTGTGTGAATCAGTTAAAATCCTTACGGTTCCAGTACTTACGTGTTACAAAACTCTCTAATTGTGGTAAAACTCTGAAAATACGCAATTAGAGTTTCCAGAAATGATTATATACTTGTAAGAAACGCTTCAAATAAAAGTAAATGGATTCTTACTACATTTCCTGCTGTTTTTCAATCCCAGACTTTACCAGTGGAAAGCTGGTAAATGACCAGAAAACTGATAATATTTACAAATCCGGACACTTTAGGGAGAGTTTTCACTTGATTTTGCTTTCAAATGTTAGGAATTCATGTTTATACAGCTCAAAATTTCTGTAGAAAGACTGTAAGTAAGGACTTCACTGCTAATGTTTACAATTGAGGCAGAACTTCTCTGGCGTCTTTTGTGTGAATCAGTTAAAATCCTTACGGTTCCAGTACTTACGTGTTACAAAACTCTCTAATTGTGGTAAAACTCTGAAAATACGCAATTAGAGTTTCCAGAAATGATTATAAACTTGTAAGAAACCCTTGAAATAAAAGTAAATGGATTCTTACTACATTTCCTGCCATTTTTTAATACCAGACATTACCAGTGGAAAGCTGGTAAATGACCAGAAAACTGATAATATTTACAACTCCGGACACTTTAGGAAGCGTTTTCACTTGAATTTGCTTTCAAATGTTAGGAATTCATGTTTATACACCTCAAAATTTCTGTAGAAAGACTGTAAGTAAGGACTTCACTGCTAATGTTTACAATTGAGGCCGAACTTCTCTGGCGTCTTTTGTGTAAATCAGTTAAAATCCTTACGGTTCCAGTACTTACTTGTTACAAAACTCTCTAATTGTGGTAAAACTCTTAAAATCCGCAATTAGAGTTTCCAGAAATGATTATATACTTGTAAGAAACGCTTCAAATAAAAGTAAATGGATTCTTACTACATTTCCTGCCGGTTTTTAATCCCAGACATTACCAGTGGAAAGCTGGTAAATGACAGGAAAACTGATAATATTTAAAATTGCGGACACTTTAGGGAGCGTTTTCAATAGAATTTGCTTTCAAATGTTAGGAATTCATGTCTATACACCTCAAAATTTCTGTAGAAAGACTGTAAGTAAGGACTTCACTGCTAATGTTTACAATTGAGGCCGAACTTCTCTGGCGTCTTTTGTGTGAATCAGTTAAAATCCTTACGGTTCCAGTACTTACTTGTTACAAAACTCTCTAATTGTGGTAAAACTCTTAAAATCCGCAATTAGAGTTTCCAGAAATGATTATATACTTGTAAGAAACGCTTCAAATAAAAGTAAATGGATTCTTACTACATTTCCTGCTGTTTTTCAATCCCAGACATTACCAGTGGAAAGCTGGTAAATGACCAGAAAACTGATAATATTTACAAATCCGGACACTTTAGGGAGAGTTTTCACTTGATTTTGCTTTCAAATGTTAGGAATTCATGTTTATACAGCTCAAAATTTCTGTAGAAAGACTGTAAGGAATGACTATACTGCCTATGTTTACAGTTGAGGCCGAACTTCTCTGGCGTCTTTTGTGTGAATCAGTTAAAATCCTTATGGTTCCAGTACTTACGTGTTACAAAACTCTCTAATTGTGCTAAAACTCTTAAAATACGCAATTAGAGTTTCCAGAAATGATTATATACTTGTAAGAAACGCTTCAAATAAAAGTAAATGGATTCTTACTACATTTCCTGCCGGTTTTTAATCCCAGACTTTACCAGTGGAAAGCTGGTAAATGACCAGAAAACTGATAATATTTACAAATCCGGACACTTTAGGGAGCGTTTTCACTTGATTTTGCTTTCAATGTTAGGAATTCATATTTATACACCTCAAAATTTCTGTAGAAAGACTGTAAGTAAGGACTTCACTGCTAATGTTTACAATTGAGGCCGAACTTCTCTGGCGTCTTTTGTGTGAATCAGTTAAAATCCTTACGGTTCCAGTACTTACTTGTTACAAAACTCTCTAATTGTGGTAAAACTCTGAAAATACGCAATTAGAGTTTCCAGAAATGATTATATACTTGTAAGAAACGCTTCAAATAAAAGTAAATGGATTCTTACTACATTTCCTGCCGGTTTTTAATCCCAGACATTACCAGTGGAAAGCTGGTAAATGACCGGAAAACTGATAATATTTAAAATTGCGGACACTTTAGGGAGCGTTTTCAATAGAATTTGCTTTCAAATGTTAGGAATTCATGTCTATACACCTCAAAATTTCTGTAGAAAGACTGTAAGTAAGGACTTCACTGCTAATGTTTACAATTGAGGCCGAACTTCTGGGGCGTCTTTTGTGTGAATCAGTTAAAATCCTTAAGGTTCCAGTACTTACTTGTTACAAAACTCTCTAATTGTGGTAAAACTCTTAAAATACGCAATTAGAGTTTCCAGAAATGATTTTAAACTTATAAGAAACACTTCAAATAAAAGTGAATGGATTCATACTACATTTCCTGCCGTTTTTTAATCCCAGACATTACCAGTGGAAAGATGGTAAATGACCAGAAAACTGATAATATTTACAACTCCGGACACTTTAGGGCGTGTTTTCACTTGAATTTGCTTTCAAATGTTAGGAATTCATGTTTATACAGCTCAAAATTTCTGTAGAAAGATTGTAAGGAATGACTATACTGCCTATGTTTACAGTTGAGGCCGAACTTCTCTGGCGTCTTTTGTGTGAATCAGTTAAAATCCTTACGGTTCCAGTACTTACGTGTTACAAAACTCTCTAATTGTTGTAAAACTCTTAAAATCCGCAATTAGAGTTTCCAGAAATGATTATATACTTGTAAGAAACGCTTCAAATAAAAGTAAATGGATTCTTACTACATTTCCTGCTGTTTTTCAATCCCAGACTTTACCAGTGGAAAGCTGGTAAATGACCAGAAAACTGATAATATTTACAAATCCGGACACTTTAGGGAGAGTTTTCACTTGATTTTGCTTTCAAATGTTAGGAATTCATGTTTATACAGCTCAAAATTTCTGTAGAAAGACTGTAAGTAAGGACTTCACTGCTAATGTTTACAATTGAGGCAGAACTTCTCTGGCGTCTTTTGTGTGAATCAGTTAAAATCCTTACGGTTCCAGTACTTACGTGTTACAAAACTCTCTAATTGTGGTAAAACTCTGAAAATACGCAATTAGAGTTTCCAGAAATGATTATATACTTGTAAGAAATGCTTCAAATAAAAGTAAATGGATTCTTACTACATTTCCTGCCGGTTTTTAATCCCAGACATTACCAGTGGAAAGCTGGTAAATGACCGGAAAACTGATAATATTTAAAATTGCGGACACTTTAGGGAGCGTTTTCAATAGAATTTGCTTTCAAATGTTAGGAATTCATGTTTATACACCTCAAAATTTCTGTAGAAAGGCTGTAAGTAAGGACTTCACTGCTAATGTTTACAATTGAGGCCGAACTTCTCTGGCGTCTTATGTCTGAATCAGTTAAAATCCTTATGGTTCCAGTACTTACTTGTTACAAAACTCTTTAATTGTGGTAAAACTCTTAAAATACGCAATTAGAGTTTCCAGAAATGATTATAAACTTGTAAGAAACCCTTGAAATAAAAGTAAATGGATTCTTACTACATTTCCTGCCATTTTTTAATACCAGACATTGCCAGTGGAAAGCTGGTAAATGACCAGAAAACTGATAATATTTACAACTCCGGACACTTTAGGAAGCGTTTTCACTTGAATTTGCTTTCAAATGTTAGGAATTCATGTTTATACACCTCAAAATTTCTGTAGAAAGACTGTAAGTAAGGACTTCACTGCTAATGTTTACAATTGAGGCTGAACTTCTCTGGCGTCTTTTGTGTGAATCAGTTAAAATCCTTACGGTTCCAGTACTTACTTGTTACAAAACTCTCTAATTGTGGTAAAACTCTTAAAATCCGCAATTAGAGTTTCCAGAAATGATTATATACTTGTAAGAAACGCTTCAAATAAAAGTAAATGGATTCTTACTACATTTCCTGCCGGTTTTTAATCCCAGACATTACCAGTGGAAAGCTGGTAAATGACAGGAAAACTGATAATATTTAAAATTGCGGACACTTTAGGGAGCGTTTTCAATAGAATTTGCTTTCAAATGTTAGGAATTCATGTCTATACACCTCAAAATTTCTGTAGAAAGACTGTAAGTAAGGACTTCACTGCTAATGTTTACAATTGAGGCCGAACTTCTCTGGCGTCTTTTGTGTGAATCAGTTAAAATCCTTACGGTTCCAGTACTTACTTGTTACAAAACTCTCTAATTGTGGTAAAGCTCTTCAAATCCGCAATTAGAGTTTCCAGAAATGATTATATACTTGTAAGAAACGCTTCAAATAAAAGTAAATGGATTCTTACTACACTTCCTGCTGTTTTTCAATCCCAGACATTACCAGTGGAAAGCTGGTAAATGACCAGAAAACTGATAATATTTACAAATCCGGACACTTTAGGGAGAGTTTTCACTTGATTTTGCTTTCAAATGTTAGGAATTCATGTTTATACAGCTCAAAATTTCTGTAGAAAGACTGTAAGGAATGACTATACTGCCTATGTTTACAGTTGAGGCCGAACTTCTCTGGCATCTTTTGTGTGAATCAGGTAAAATCCTTATGGTTCCAGTACTTACGTGTTACAAAACTCTCTAATTGTGCTAAAACTCTTAAAATACGCAATTAGAGTTTCCAGAAATGATTATATACTTGTAAGAAAGGCTTCAAATAAAAGTAAATGGATTCTTACTACATTTCCTGCCGGTTTTTAATCCCAGACTTTACCAGTGGAAAGCTGGTAAATGACCAGAAAACTGATAATATTTACAAATCCGGACACTTTAGGGAGAGTTTTCACTTGATTTTGCGTTCAAATGTTAGGAATTCATGTTTATACAGCTCAAAATTTCTGTAGAAAGACTGTAAGTAAGGACTTCACTGCTAATGTTTACAATTGAGGCCGAACTTCTCTGGCGTCTTTTGTGTGAATCAGTTAAAATCCTTAAGGTTCCAGTACTTACTTGTTACAAAACTCTCTAATTGTGGTAAAACTCTGAAAATACGCAATTAGAGTTTCCAGAAATGATTATATACTTGTAAGAAACGCTTCAAAAAAAAGTAAATGGATTCTTACTACATTTCCTGCCGGTTTTTAATCCCAGACATTACCAGTGGAAAGCTGGTAAATGACCGGAAAACTGATAATATTTAAAATTGCGGACACTTTAGGGAGCGTTTTCAATAGAATTTGCTTTCAAATTAAGAATTCATGTTTATACACCTCAAAATTTCTGTAGAAAGACTGTAAGTAAGGACTTCACTGCTAATGTTTACAATTGAGGCCGAACTTCTGGGGCGTCTTTTGTGTGAATCAGTTAAAATCCTTAAGGTTCCAGTACTTACTTGTTACAAAACTCTCTAATTGTGGTAAAACTCTTAAAATACGCAATTAGAGTTTCCAGAAATGATTTTAAACTTATAAGAAACACTTCAAATAAAAGTGAATGGATTCATACTACATTTCCTGCCGTTTTTTAATCCCAGACATTACCAGTGGAAAGATGGTAAATGACCAGAAAACTGATAATATTTACAACTCCGGACACTTTAGGGCGCGTTTTCACTTGAATTTGCTTTCAAATGTTAGGAATTCATGTTTATACAGCTCTAAATTTCTGTAGAAAGACTGTAAGGAATGACTATACTGCCTATGTGTACAGTTGAGGCCGAACTTCTCTGGCGTCTTTTGTGTGAATCAGTTAAAATCCTTATGGTTCCTGTACTTACTTGTTACAAAACTCTCTAATTGTGGTAAAACTCTTAAAGTAGGCAATTAGAGTTTCCAGAAATGATTATATACTTGTAAGAAACGCTTGAAATAAAAGTGAATGGATTCATACTACATTTCCTGCCGTTTTTTAATCCCAGACATTACCAGTGGAAAGCTGGTAAATGACCAGAAAACTGATAATATTTACAACTCCGGACACTTTAGGAAGCGTTTTCACTTGAATTTGCTTTCAAATGTTAGGAATTCATGTTTATACACCTCAAAATTTCTGTAGAAAGACTGTAAGTAAGGACTTCACTGCTAATGTTTACAATTGAGGCCGAACTTCTCTGGCGTCTTTTGTGTGAATCAGTTAAAATCCTTACGGTTCCAGTACTTACTTGTTACAAAACTCTCTAATTGTGGTAAAACTCTTAAAATCCGCAATTAGAGTTTCCAGAAATGATTATATACTTGTAAGAAATGCTTCAAATAAAAGTAAATGGATTCTTACTACATTTCCTGCCGGTTTTTAATCCCAGACATTACCAGTGGAAAGCTGGTAAATGACCGGAAAACTGATAATATTTAAAATTGCGGACACTTTAGGGAGCGTTTTCAATAGAATTTGCTTTCAAATGTTAGGAATTCATGTCTATACACCTCAAAATTTCTGTAGAAAGACTGTAAGTAAGGACTTCACTGCTAATGTTTACAATTGAGGCCGAACTTCTGGGGCGTCTTTTGTGTGAATCAGTTAAAATCCTTAAGGTTCCAGTACTTACTTGTTACAAAACTCTCTAATTGTGGTAAAACTCTTAAAATACGCAATTAGAGTTTCCAGAAATGATTTTAAACTTATAAGAAACACTTCAAATAAAAGTGAATGGATTCATACTACATTTCCTGCCCTTTTTTAATCCCAGACATTACCAGTGGAAAGATGGTAAATGACCAGAAAACTGATAATATTTACAACTCCGGACACTTTAGGGCGTGTTTTCAGTTGAATTTGCTTTCAAATGTTAGGAATTCATGTTTATACAGCTCAAAATTTCTGTAGAAAGATTGTAAGGAATGACTATACTGCCTATGTTTACAGTTGAGGCCGAACTTCTCTGGCGTCTTTTGTGTGAATCAGTTAAAATCCTTACGGTTCCAGTACTTACGTGTTACAAAACTCTCTAATTGTTGTAAAACTCTTAAAATCCGCAATTAGAGTTTCCAGAAATGATTATATACTTGTAAGAAACGCTTCAAATAAAAGTAAATGGATTCTTACTACATTTCCTGCTGTTTTTCAATCCCAGACTTTACCAGTGGAAAGCTGGTAAATGACCAGAAAACTGATAATATTTACAAATCCGGACACTTTAGGGAGAGTTTTCACTTGATTTTGCTTTCAAATGTTAGGAATTCATGTTTATACAGCTCAAAATTTCTGTAGAAAGACTGTAAGTAAGGACTTCACTGCTAATGTTTACAATTGAGGCAGAACTTCTCTGGCGTCTTTTGTGTGAATCAGTTAAAATCCTTACGGTTCCAGTACTTACGTGTTACAAAACTCTCTAATTGTGGTAAAACTCTGAAAATACGCAATTAGAGTTTCCAGAAATGATTATATACTTGTAAGAAATGCTTCAAATAAAAGTAAATGGATTCTTACTACATTTCCTGCCGGTTTTTAATCCCAGACATTACCAGTGGAAAGCTGGTAAATGACCGGAAAACTGATAATATTTAAAATTGCGGACACTTTAGGGAGCGTTTTCAATAGAATTTGCTTTCAAATGTTAGGAATTCATGTTTATACACCTCAAAATTTCTGTAGAAAGGCTGTAAGTAAGGACTTCACTGCTAATGTTTACAATTGAGGCCGAACTTCTCTGGCGTCTTATGTCTGAATCAGTTAAAATCCTTATGGTTCCAGTACTTACTTGTTACAAAACTCTTTAATTGTGGTAAAACTCTTAAAATACGCAATTAGAGTTTCCAGAAATGATTATAAACTTGTAAGAAACCCTTGAAATAAAAGTAAATGGATTCTTACTACATTTCCTGCCATTTTTTAATACCAGACATTACCAGTGGAAAGCTGGTAAATGACCAGAAAACTGATAATATTTACAACTCCGGACACTTTAGGAAGCGTTTTCACTTGAATTTGCTTTCAAATGTTAGGAATTCATGTTTATACACCTCAAAATTTCTGTAGAAAGACTGTAAGTAAGGACTTCACTGCTAATGTTTACAATTGAGGCCGAACTTCTCTGGCGTCTTTTGTGTGAATCAGTTAAAATCCTTACGGTTCCAGTACTTACTTGTTACAAAACTCTCTAATTGTGGTAAAACTCTTAAAATCCGCAATTAGAGTTTCCAGAAATGATTATATACTTGTAAGAAACGCTTCAAATAAAAGTAAATGGATTCTTACTACATTTCCTGCCGGTTTTTAATCCCAGACATTACCAGTGGAAAGCTGGTAAATGACAGGAAAACTGATAATATTTAAAATTGCGGACACTTTAGGGAGCGTTTTCAATAGAATTTGCTTTCAAATGTTAGGAATTCATGTCTATACACCTCAAAATTTCTGTAGAAAGACTGTAAGTAAGGACTTCACTGCTAATGTTTACAATTGAGGCCGAACTTCTCTGGCGTCTTTTGTGTGAATCAGTTAAAATCCTTACGGTTCCAGTACTTACTTGTTACAAAACTCTCTAATTGTGGTAAAGCTCTTCAAATCCGCAATTAGAGTTTCCAGAAATGATTATATACTTGTAAGAAACGCTTCAAATAAAAGTAAATGGATTCTTACTACATTTCCTGCTGTTTTTCAATCCCAGACATTACCAGTGGAAAGCTGGTAAATGACCAGAAAACTGATAATATTTACAAATCCGGACACTTTAGGGAGAGTTTTCACTTGATTTTGCTTTCAAATGTTAGGAATTCATGTTTATACAGCTCAAAATTTCTGTAGAAAGACTGTAAGGAATGACTATACTGCCTATGTTTACAGTTGAGGCCGAACTTCTCTGGCGTCTTTTGTGTGAATCAGTTAAAATCCTTATGGTTCCAGTACTTACGTGTTACAAAACTCTCTAATTGTGCTAAAACTCTTAAAATACGCAATTAGAGTTTCCAGAAATGATTATATACTTGTAAGAAACGCTTCAAATAAAAGTAAATGGATTCTTACTACATTTCCTGCCGGTTTTTAATCCCAGACATTACCAGTGGAAAGCTGGTAAATGACCGGAAAACTGATAATATTTAAAATTGCGGACACTTTAGGGAGCGTTTTCACTTGAATTTGCTTTCAAATGTTAGGAATTCATGTTTATACAGCTCAAAATTTCTGTAGAAGTTGTGTAAGGAATGACTATACTGCCTATGTTTACAATTGAGGCCGAACTTCTCTGGCGTCTTTTGTGTGAATCAGTTAAAATCCTTATGGTTCCTGTACTTACTTGTTACAAAACTCTCTAATTGTGGTAAAACTCTTAAAGTAGGCAATTAGAGTTTCCAGAAATGATTATATACTTGTAAGAAACGCTTGAAATAAAAGTGAATGGATTCATACTACATTTCCTGCCGTTTTTTAATCCCAGACATTACCAGTGGAAAGCTGGTAAATGACCAGAAAACTGATAATATTTACAACTCCGGACACTTTAGGAAGCGTTTTCACTTGAATTTGCTTTCAAATGTTAGGAATTCATGTTTATACACCTCAAAATTTCTGTAGAAAGACTGTAAGTAAGGACTTCACTGCTAATGTTTACAATTGAGGCCGAACTTCTCTGGCGTCTTTTGTGTGAATCAGTTAAAATCCTTACGGTTCCAGTACTTACTTGTTACAAAACTCTCTAATTGTGGTAAAACTCTTAAAATCCGCAATTAGAGTTTCCAGAAATGATTATATACTTGTAAGAAACGCTTCAAGTAAAAGTAAATGGATTCTTACTACATTTCCTGCCGGTTTTTAATCCCAGACATTACCAGTGGAAAGCTGGTAAATGACCGGAAAACTGATAATATTTAAAATTGCGGACACTTTAGGGAGCGTTTTCAATAGAATTTGCTTTCAAATGTTAGGAATTCATGTCTATACACCTCAAAATTTCTGTAGAAAGACTGTAAGTAAGGACTTCACTGCTAATGTTTACAATTGAGGCCGAACTTCTCTGGCGTCTTTTGTGTGAATCAGTTAAAATCCTTACGGTTCCAGTACTTACTTGTTACAAAACTCTCTAATTGTGGTAAAGCTCTTAAAATCCGCAATTAGAGTTTCCAGAAATGATTATATACTTGTAAGAAACGCTTCAAATAAAAGTAAATGGATTCTTACTACATTTCCTGCTGTTTTTCAATCCCAGACATTACCAGTGGAAAGCTGGTACAGACCAGAAAACTGATAATATTTACAAATCCGGACACTTTAGGGAGAGTTTTCACTTGATTTTGCTTTCAAATGTTAGGAATTCATGTTTATACAGCTCAAAATTTCTGTAGAAAGACTGTAAGTAAGGACTTCACTGCTAATTTTTACAATTGAGGCCGAACTTCTCTGGCGTCTTTTGTGTGAATCAGTTAAAATCCTTAAGGTTCCAGTACTTACTTGTTACAAAACTCTCTAATTGTGGTAAAACTCTGAAAATACGCAATTAGAGTTTCCAGAAATGATTATATACTTGTAAGAAACGCTTCAAAAAAAAGTAAATGGATTCTTACTACATTTCCTGCCGGTTTTTAATCCCAGACATTACCAGTGGAAAGCTGGTAAATGACCGGAAAACTGATAATATTTAAAATTGCGGACACTTTAGGGAGCGTTTTCAATAGAATTTGCTTTCAAATTAAGAATTCATGTTTATACACCTCAAAATTTCTGTAGAAAGACTGTAAGTAAGGACTTCACTGCTAATGTTTACAATTGAGGCCGAACTTCTCGGGCGTCTTTTGTGTGAATCAGTTAAAATCCTTAAGGTTCCAGTACTTAATTGTTACAAAACTCTCTAATTGTGGTAAAACTCTTAAAATACGCAATTAGAGTTTCCAGAAATGATTATATACTTGTAAGAAACGCTTCAAAAAAAAGTAAATGGATTCTTACTACATTTCCTGCCGTTTTTTAATCCCAGACATTACCAGTGGAAAGCTGGTAAATGACCAGAAAACTGATAATATTTACAACTCCGGACACTTAGGGCGCGTTTTCACTTGAATTTGCTTTCAAATGTTAGGAATTCATGTTTATACACCTCAAAATTTCTGTAGAAAGACTGTAAGTAAGGACTTCACTGCTAATGTTTACAATTGAGGCCGAACTTCTCTGGCGTCTTTTGTGTGAATCAGTTAAAATCCTTACGGTTCCTGTACTTACTTGTTACAAAACTCTCTAATTGTGGTAAAATTCTTAAAATCAGCAATTAGAGTTTCCAGAAATGATTATATACTTGTAAGAAACGCTTCAAATAAAAGTAAATGGATTCTTACTACATTTCCTGCTGTTTTTCAATCCCAGACATTACCAGTGGAAAGCTGGTAAATGACCAGAAAACTGATAATATTTACAAATCCGGACACTTTAGGGAGAGTTTTCACTTGATTTTGCTTTCAAATGTTAGGAATTCATGTTTATACAGCTCAAAATTTCTGTAGAAAGACTGTAAGTAAGGACTTCACTGCTAATGTTTACAATTGAGGCCGAACTTCTCTGGCGTCTTTTGTGTGAATCAGTTAAAATCCTTAAGGTTCCAGTACTTACTTGTTACAAAACTCTCTAATTGTGGTAAAACTCTTAAAATACGCAATTAGAGTTTCCAGAAATGATTTTAAACTCATAAGAAACACTTCAAATAAAAGTGAATGGATTCATACTACATTTCCTGCCGTTTTTTAATCCCAGACATTACCAGTGGAAAGATGGTAAATGACCAGAAAACTGATAATATTTACAACTCCGGACACTTTAGGGCGCGTTTTCACTTGAATTTGCTTTCAAATGTTAGGAATTCATGTTTATACAGCTCAAAATTTCTGTAGAAAGACTGTTAGGAATGACTATAATGCCTATGTTTACAGTTGAGGCCGAACTTCTCTGGTGTCTTTTGTGTGAATCAGTTGAAATCCTTACGGTTCCAGTACTTACGTGTTACAAAACTCTCTAATTGTGGTAAAACTCTTAAAATACGCAATTAGAGTTTCCAGAAATGATTATATACTTGTAAGAAACACTTCAAATAAAAGTAAATGGATTCTTACTACATTTCCTGCCGATTTTTAATCCCAGACATTACCAGTGGAAAGCTGGTAAATGACCAGAAAAATGATAATATTTACAAACCCGGACACTTTAGGAAGCGTTTTCAATAGAATTTGCTTTCAAATGTTAGGAATTCATGTCTATACACCTCAAAATTTCTGTAGAAAGGCTGTAAGTAAGGACTTCACTGCTTATGTTTACAATTGAGGCCGAACTTCTCTGGCGTCTTTTGTGTGAATCAGTTAAAATCCTTACGGTTCCAGTACTTACTTGTTACAAAACTCTCTAATTGAGGTAAAACTCTTAAAATCCGCAATTAGAGTTTCCAGAAATGATTATATACTTGTAAGAAACGCTTCAAATAAAAGTAAATGGATTCTTACTACATTTCCTGCCGGTTTTTAATCCCAGACATTACCAGTGGAAAGCTGGTAAATGACCGGAAAACTGATAATATTTAAAATTGCGGACACTTTAGGGAGCGTTTTCAATAGAATTTGCTTTCAAATGTTAGGAATTCATGTCTATACACCTCAAAATTTCTGTAGAAAGACTGTAAGTAAGGACTTCACTGCTAATGTTTACAATTGAGGCCGAACTTCTGGGGCGTCTTTTGTGTGAATCAGTTAAAATCCTTAAGGTTCCAGTACTTACTTGTTACAAAACTCTCTAATTGTGGTAAAACTCTTAAAATACGCAATTAGAGTTTCCAGAAATGATTTTAAACTTATAAGAAACACTTCAAATAAAAGTGAATGGATTCATACTACATTTCCTGCCGTTTTTTAATCCCAGACATTACCAGTGGAAAGATGGTAAATGACCAGAAAACTGATAATATTTACAACTCCGGACACTTTAGGGCGCGTTTTCACTTGAATTTGCTTTCAAATGTTAGGAATTCATGTTTATACAGCTCAAAATTTCTGTAGAAAGACTGTAAGGAATGACTATACTGCCTATGTTTACAGTTGAGGCCGAACTTCTCTGGCGTCTTTTGTGTGAATCAGTTAAAATCCTTATGGTTCCAGTACTTACGTGTTACAAAACTCTCTAATTGTGGTAAAACTCTTAAAATACGCAATTAGAGTTTCCAGAAATGATTATATACTTGTAAGAAACGCTTCAAATAAAAGTAAATGGATTCTTACTACATTTCCTGCCGGTTTTTAATCCCAGACTTTACCAGTGGAAAGCTGGTAAATGACCAGAAAACTGATAATATTTACAAATCCGGACACTTTAGGGAGCGTTTTCACTTGATTTTGCTTTCAAATGTTAGGAATTCATATTTATACACCTCAAAATTTCTGTAGAAAGACTGTAAGTAAGGACTTCACTGCTAATGTTTACAATTGAGGCCGAACTTCTCTGGCGTCTTTTGTGTGAATCAGTTAAAATCCTTACGGTTCCAGTACTTACGTGTTACAAAACTCTCTAATTGTGGTAAAACTCTGAAAATACGCAATTAGAGTTTCCAGAAATGATTATATACTTGTAAGAAACGCTTCAAATAAAAGTAAATGGATTCTTACTACATTTCCTGCCGGTTTTTAATCCCAGACATTACCAGTGGAAAGCTGGTAAATGACCGGAAAACTGATAATATTTAAAATTGCGGACACTTTAAGGAGCGTTTTCAATAGAATTTGCTTTCAAATGTTAGGAATTCATGTCTATGCACCTCAAAATTTCTGTAGAAAGGCTGTAAGTAAGGACTTCACTGCTTATGTTTACAATTGAGGCCGAACTTCTCTGGCGTCTTATGTGTGAATCAGTTAAAATCCTTATGGTTCCAGTACTTACTTGTTACAAAACTCTTTAATTGTGGTAAAACTCTTAAAATACGCAATTAGAGTTTCCAGAAATGATTATAAACTTGTAGGAAACCCTTGAAATAAAAGTAAATGGATTCTTACTACATTTCCTGCCATTTTTTAATCCCTGACATTACCAGTGGAAAGCTGGTAAATGACCAGAAAACTGATAATATTTACAACTCCGGACACTTTAGGGAGCGTTTTCACTTGAATTTGCTTTCAAATGTTAGGAATTCATGTTTATACAGCTCAAAATTTCTGTAGAAGTTGTGTAAGGAATGACTATACTGCCTATGTTTACAATTGAGGCCGAACTTCTCTGGCGTCTTTTGTGTGAATCAGTTAAAATCCTTATGGTTCCTGTACTTACTTGTTACAAAACTCTCTAATTGTGGTAAAACTCTTAAAGTAGGCAATTAGAGTTTCCAGAAATGATTATATACTTGTAAGAAACGCTTGAAATAAAAGTGAATGGATTCATACTACATTTCCTGCCGTTTTTTAATCCCAGACATTACCAGTGGAAAGCTGGTAAATGACCAGAAAACTGATAATATTTACAACTCCGGACACTTTAGGAAGCGTTTTCACTTGAATTTGCTTTCAAATGTTAGGAATTCATGTTTATACACCTCAAAATTTCTGTAGAGAGACTGTAAGTAAGGACTTCACTGCTAATGTTTACAATTGAGGCCGAACTTCTCTGGCGTCTTTTGTGTGAATCAGTTAAAATCCTTACGGTTCCAGTACTTACTTGTTACAAAACTCTCTAATTGTGGTAAAACTCTTAAAATCCGCAATTAGAGTTTCCAGAAATGATTATATACTTGTAAGAAACGCTTCAAATAAAAGTAAATGGATTCTTACTACATTTCCTGCCGGTTTTTAATCCCAGACATTACCAGTGGAAAGCTGGTAAATGACCGGAAAACTGATAATATTTAAAATTGCGGACACTTTAGGGAGCGTTTTCAATAGAATTTGCTTTCAAATGTTAGGAATTCATGTTTATACACCTCAAAATTTCTGTAGAAAGACTGTAAGTAAGGACTTCACTGCTAATGTTTACAATTGAGGCCGAACTTCTGGGGCGTCTTTTGTGTGAATCAGTTAAAATCCTTAAGGTTCCAGTACTTACTTGTTACAAAACTCTCTAATTGTGGTAAAACTCTTAAAATACGCAATTAGAGTTTCCAGAAATGATTTTAAACTTATAAGAAACACTTCAAATAAAAGTGAATGGATTCATACTACATTTCCTGCCGTTTTTTAATCCCAGACATTACCAGTGGAAAGATGGTAAATGACCAGAAAACTGATAATATTTACAAATCCGGACACTTTAGGGAGAGTTTTCACTTGATTTTGCTTTCAAATGTTAGGAATTCATGTTTATACAGCTCAAAATTTCTGTAGAAAGACTGTAAGTAAGGACTTCACTGCTAATGTTTACAATTGAGGCCGAACTTCTCTGGCGTCTTTTGTGTGAATCAGTTAAAATCCTTACGGTTCCAGTACTTACGTGTTACAAAACTCTCTAATTGAGGTAAAACTCTGAAAATACGCAATTAGAGTTTCCAGAAATGATTATATACTTGTAAGAAACGCTTCAAATAAAAGTAAATGGATTCTTACTACATTTCCTGCCGGTTTTTAATCCCAGACATTACCAGTGGAATGCTGGTAAATGACCGGAAAACTGATAATATTTAAAATTGCGGACACTTTAGGGAGCGTTTTCAATAGAATTTGCTTTCAAATGTTAGGAATTCATGTTTATACACCTCAAAATTTCTGTAGAAAGGCTGTAAGTAAGGACTTCACTGCTTATGTTTACAATTGAGGCCGAACTTCTCTGGCGTCTTATGTCTGAATCAGTTAAAATCCTTATGGTTCCAGTACTTACTTGTTACAAAACTCTTTAATTGTGGTAAAACTCTTAAAATACGCAATTAGAGTTTCCAGAAATGATTATAAACTTGTAAGAAACCCTTGAAATAAAAGTAAATGGATTCTTACTACATTTCCTGCCATTTTTTAATACCAGACATTACCAGTGGAAAGCTGGTAAATGACCAGAAAACTGATAATATTTACAACTCCGGACACTTTAGGAAGCGTTTTCACTTGAATTTGCTTTCAAATGTTAGGAATTCATGTTTATACACCTCAAAATTTCTGTAGAAAGACTGTAAGTAAGGACTTCACTGCTAATGTTTACAATTGAGGCCGAACTTCTCTGGCGTCTTTTGTGTGAATCAGTTAAAATCCTTACGGTTCCAGTACTTACTTGTTACAAAACTCTCTAATTGTGGTAAAACTCTTAAAATCCGCAATTAGAGTTTCCAGAAATGATTATATACTTGTAACAAACGCTTCAAATAAAAGTAAATGGATTCTTACTACATTTCCTGCCGGTTTTTAATCCCAGACATTACCAGTGGAAAGCTGGGAAATGACCGGAAAACTGATAATATTTAAAATTGCGGACACTTTAGGGAGCGTTTTCAATAGAATTTGCTTTCAAATGTTAGGAATTCATGTCTATACACCTCAAAATTTCTGTAGAAAGACTGTAAGTAAGGACTTCACTGCTAATGTTTACAATTGAGGCCGAACTTCTCTGGCGTCTTTTGTGTGAATCAGTTAAAATCCTTACGGTTCCAGTACTTACTTGTTACAAAACTCTCTAATTGTGGTAAAGCTCTTAAAATCCGCAATTAGAGTTTCCAGAAATGATTATATACTTGTAAGAAACGCTTCAAATAAAAGTAAATGGATTCTTACTACATTTCCTGCTGTTTTTCAATCCCAGACATTACCAGTGGAAAGCTGGTAAATGACCAGAAAACTGATAATATTTACAAATCCGGACACTTTAGGGAGAGTTTTCACTTGATTTTGCTTTCAAATGTTAGGAATTCATGTTTATACAGCTCAAAATTTCTGTAGAAAGACTGTAAGTAAGGACTTCACTGCTAATGTTTACAATTGAGGCCGAACTTCTCTGGCGTCTTTTTTGTGAATCAGTTAAAATCCTTAAGGTTCCAGTACTTACTTGTTACAAAACTCTCTAATTGTGGTAAAACTCTTAAAATACGCAATTAGAGTTTCCAGAAATGATTATATACTAGTAAGAAACGCTTCAAATAAAAGTAAATGGATTCTTACTACATTTCCTGCCGGTTTTTAATCCCAGACATTACCAGTGGAAAGCTGGTAAATGACCGGAAAACTGATAATATTTAAAATTGCGGACACTTTAGGGAGCGTTTTCAATAGAATTTGCTTTCAAATTTAGGAATTCATGTTTATACACCTCAAAATTTCTGTAGAAAGACTGTAAGTAAGGACTTCACTGCTAATGTTTACAATTGAGGCCGAACTTCTCGGGCGTCTTTTGTGTGAATCAGTTAAAATCCTTACGGTTTCAGTACTTACTTGTTAAAAAACTCTCTAATTGTGGTAAAACTCTTAAAATACGCAATTAGAGTTTCCAGAAATGATTTTAAACTTATAAGAAACACTTCAAATAAAAGTGAATGGATTCATACTACATTTCCTGCCGTTTTTTAATCCCAGACATTACCAGTGGAAAGCTGGTAAATGACCAGAAAACTGATAATATTTACAACTCCGGACACTTAGGGCGCGTTTTCACTTGAATTTGCTTTCAAATGTTAGGAATTCATGTTTATACACCTCAAAATTTCTGTAGAAAGACTGTAAGTAAGGACTTCACTGCTAATGTTTACAATTGAGGCCGAAATTCTCTGGCGTCTTTTGTGTGAATCAGTTAAAATCCTTACGGTTCCAGTACTTACTTGTTACAAAACTCTCTAATTGTGGTAAAATTCTTAAAATCAGCAATTAGAGTTTCCAGAAATGATTATATACTTGTAAGAAACGCTTCAAATAAAAGTAAATGGATTCTTACTACATTTCTTGCTGTTTTTCAATCCCAGACATTACCAGTGGAAAGCTGGTAAATGAACAGAAAACTGATAATATTTACAAATCCGGACACTTTAGGGAGAGTTTTCACTTGATTTTGCTTTCAAATGTTAGGAATTCATGTTTATACAGCTCAAAATTTCTGTAGAAAGACTGTAAGTAAGGACTTCACTGCTAATGTTTACAATTGAGGCCGAACTTCTCTGGCGTCTTTTGTGTGAATCAGTTAAAATCCTTAAGGTTCCAGTACTTACTTGTTACAAAACTCTCTAATTGTGGTAAAACTCTTAAAATACGCAATTAGAGTTTCCAGAAATGATTTTAAACTCATAAGAAACACTTCAAATAAAAGTGAATGGATTCATACTACATTTCCTGCCGTTTTTTAATCCCAGACATTACCAGTGGAAAGATGGTAAATGACCAGAAAACTGATAATATTTACAACTCCGGACACTTTAGGGAGCGTTTTCACTTGAATTTGCTTTCAAATGTTAGGAATTCATGTTTATACAGCTCAAAATTTCTGTAGAAAGACTGTTAGGAATGACTATAGTGCCTATGTTTACAGTTGAGGCCGAACTTCTCTGGCGTCTTTTGTGTGAATCAGTTGAAATCCTTACGGTTCCAGTACTTACGTGTTACAAAACTCTCTAATTGTGGTAAAACTCTTAAAATACGCAATTAGAGTTTCCAGAAATGATTATATACTTGTAAGAAACGCTTCAAATAAAAGTAAATGGATTCTTACTACATTTCCTGCCGGTTTTTAATCCCAGACATTACCAGTGGAAAGCTGGTAAATGACCAGAAAACTGATAATATTTACAAACCCGGACACTTTAGGGAGCGTTTTCACTTGATTTTGCTTTCAAATGTTAGGAATTCATATTTATACACCTCAAAATTTCTGTAGAAAGACTGTAAGTAAGGACTTCACTGCTAATGTTTACAATTGAGGCCGAACTTCTCTGGCGTCTTTTGTGTGAATCAGTTAAAATCCTTACGGTTCCAGTACTTACGTGTTACAAAACTCTCTAATTGTGGAAAAACTCTTAAAATACGCAATTAGAGTTTCCAGAAATGATTATATACTTGTAAGAAACGCTTCAAATAAAAGTAAATGGATTCTTACTACATTTCCTGCCGGTTTTTAATCCCAGACATTACCAGTGGAAAGCTGGTAAATGACCGGAAAACTGATAATATTTAAAATTGCGGACACTTTAGGGAGCGTTTTCAATAGAATTTGCTTTCAAATTAAGAATTCATGTCTATACACGTCAAAATTTCTGTAGAAAGGCTGTAAGTAAGGACTTCACTGCTTATGTTTACAATTGAGGCCGAACTTCTCTGGCGTCTTTTGTGTGAATCAGTTAAAATCCTTAAGGTTCCAGTACTTACTTGTTACAAAACTCTCTAATTGTGGTAAAACTCTTAAAATACGCAATTAGAGTTTCCAGAAATGATTTTAAACTTATAAGAAACACTTCAAATAAAAGTGAATGGATTCATACTACATTTCCTGCTGTTTTTTAATCCCAGACATTACCAGTGGAAAGATGGTAAATGACCAGAAAACTGATAATATTTACAACTCCGGACACTTTAGGGCGCGTTTTCACTTGAATTTGCTTTCAAATGTTAGGAATTCATGTTTATACAGCTCAAAATTTCTGTAGAAAGACTGTAAGGAATGACTATACTGCCTATGTTTACAGTTGAGGCCGAACGTCTCTGGCGTCTTTTGTGTGAATCAGTTAAAATCCTTAAGGTTCCAGTACTTACTTGTTACAAAACTCTCTAATTGTGGTAAAACTCTTAAAATACGCAATTAGAGTTTCCAGAAATGATTATATACTTGTAAGAAACGCTTCAAATAAAAGTAAATGGATTCTTACTACATTTCCTGCCGGTTTTTAATCCCAGACTTTACCAGTGGAAAGCTGGTAAATGACCAGAAAACTGATAATATTTACAAATCCGGACACTTTAGCGAGCGTTTTCACTTGATTTTGCTTTCAAATGTTAGGAATTCATATTTATACACCTCAAAATTTCTGTAGAAAGACTGTAAGTAAGGACTTCACTGCTAATGTTTACAATTGAGGCCGAACTTCTCTGGCGTCTTTTGTGTGAATCAGTTAAAATCCTTACCGTTCCAGTACTTACTTGTTACAAAACTCTCTAATTGTGGTAAAGCTCTTAAAATCCGCAATTAGAGTTTCCAGAAATGATTATATACTTGTAAGAAACGCTTCAAATAAAAGTAAATGGATTCTTACTACATTTCCTGCTGTTTTTCAATCCCAGACATTACCAGTGGAAAGCTGGTAAATGACCAGAAAACTGATAATATTTACAAATCCGGACACTTTAGGGAGAGTTTTCACTTGATTTTGCTTTCAAATGTTAGGAATTCATGTTTATACAGCTCAAAATTTCTGTAGAAAGACTGTAAGTAAGGACTTCACTGCTAATGTTTACAATTGAGGCCGAACTTCTCTGGCGTCTTTTGTGTGAATCAGTTAAAATCCTTAAGGTTCCAGTACTTACTTGTTACAAAACTCTCTAATTGTGGTAAAACTCTTAAAATACGCAATTAGAGTTTCCAGAAATGATTATATACTTGTAAGAAACGCTTCAAATAAAAGTAAATGGATTCTTACTACATTTCCTGCCGGTTTTTAATCCCAGACATTACCAGTGGAAAGCTGGTAAATGACCGGAAAACGGATAATATTTAAAATTGCGGACACTTTAGGGAGCGTTTTCAATAGAATTTGCTTTCAAATTTAGGAATTCATGTTTATACACCTCAAAATTTCTGTAGAAAGACTGTAAGTAAGGACTTCACTGCTAATGTTTACAATTGAGGCCGAACTTCTCGGGCGTCTTTTGTGTGAATCAGTTAAAATCCTTAAGGTTCCAGTACTTACTTGTTACAAAACTCTCTAATTGTGGTAAAACTCTTAAAATACGCAATTAGAGTTTCCAGAAATGATTTTAAACTTATAAGAAACACTTCAAATAAAAGTGAATGGATTCATACTACATTTCCTGCCGTTTTTTAATCCCAGACATTACCAGTGGAAAGCTGGTAAATGACCAGAAAACTGATAATATTTACAACTCCGGACACTTAGGGCGCGTTTTCACTTGAATTTGCTTTCAAATGTTAGGAATTCATGTTTATACACCTCAAAATTTCTGTATAAAGACTGTAAGTAAGGACTTCACTGCTAATGTTTACAATTGAGGCCGAACTTCTCTGGCGTCTTTTGTGTGAATCAGTTAAAATCCTTAAGGTTCCAGTACTTACTTGTTACAAAACTCTCTAATTGTGGTAAAACTCTTAAAATACGCAATTAGAGTTTCCAGAAATGATTTTAAACTCATAAGAAACACTTCAAATAAAAGTGAATGGATTCATACTACATTTACTGCCGTTTTTTAATCCCAGACATTACCAGTGGAAAGATGGTAAATGACCAGAAAACTGATAATATTTACAACTCCGGACACTTTAGGGCGCGTTTTCACTTGAATTTGCTTTCAAATGTTAGGAATTCATGTTTATACAGCTCAAAATTTCTGTAGAAAGACTGTTAGGAATGACTATAATGCCTATGTTTACAGTTGAGGCCGAACTTCTCTGGCGTCTTTTGTGTGAATCAGTTGAAATCCTTACGGTTCCAGTACTTACGTGTTACAAAACTCTCTAATTGTGGTAAAACTCTTAAAATACGCAATTAGAGTTTCCAGAAATGATTATATACTTGTAAGAAACGCTTCAAATAAAAGTAAATGGATTCTTACTACATTTCCTGCCGTTTTTTCATCCCAGACATTACCAGTGGAAAGCTGGTAAATGACCAGAAAACTGATAATATTTACAAACCCGGACACTTTAGGGAGCGTTTTCACTTGATTTTGCTTTCAAATGTTAGGAATTCATATTTATACACCTCAAAATTTCTGTAGAAAGACTGTAAGTAAGGACTTCACTGCTAATGTTTACAATTGAGGCCGAACTTCTCTGGCGTCTTTTGTGTGAATCAGTTAAAATCCTTACGGTTCCAGTACTTACGTGTTACAAAACTCTCTAATTGTGGTAAAACTCTTAAAATACGCAATTAGAGTTTCCAGAAATGATTATATACTTGTAAGAAACGCTTCAAATAAAAGTAAATGGATTCTTACTACATTTCCTGCCGGTTTTTAATCCCAGACATTACCAGTGGAAAGCTGGTAAATGACCGGAAAACTGATAATATTTAAAATTGCGGACACTTTAGGGAGCGTTTTCAATAGAATTTGCTTTCAAATGTTAGGAATTCATGTCTATACACGTCAAAATTTCTGTAGAAAGGCTGTAAGTAAGGACTTCACTGCTTATGTTTACAATTGAGGCCGAACTTCTCTGGCGTCTTTTGTGTGAATCAGTTAAAATCCTTACGGTTCCAGTACTTACTTGTTACAAAACTCTCTAATTGAGGTAAAACTCTTAAAATACGCAATTAGAGTTTCCAGAAATGATTATATACTTGTAAGAAAAGCTTGAAATAAAAGTAAATGGATTCTTACTACATTTCCTGCTGGTTTTTAATCCCAGACATTACCAGTGGAAAGCTGGTAAATGACCAGAAAACTGATAATATTTAAAATTGCGGACACTTTAGGGAGCGTTTTCAATAGAATTTGCTTTCAAATGTTAGGAATTCATATCTATACACCTCAAAATTTCTGTAGAAAGACTGTAAGTAAGGACTTCACTGCTAATGTTTACAATTGAGGCCGAACTTCTGGGGCGTCTTTTGTGTGAATCAGTTAAAATCCTTAAGGTTCCAGTACTTACTTGTTACAAAACTCTCTAATTGTGGTAAAACTCTTAAAATACGCAATTAGAGTTTCCAGAAATGATTTTAAACTTATAAGAAACACTTCAAATAAAAGTGAATGGATTCATACTACATTTCCTGCCGTTTTTTAATCCCAGACATTACCAGTGGAAAGATGGTAAATGACCAGAAAACTGATAATATTTACAACTCCGGACACTTTAGGGCGCGTTTTCACTTGAATTTGCTTTCAAATGTTAGGAATTCATGTTTATACAGCTCAAAATTTCTGTAGAAAGACTGTAAGGAATGACTATACTGCCTATGTGTACAGTTGAGGCCGAACTTCTCTGGCGTCTTTTGTGTGAATCAGTTAAAATCCTTATGGTTCCTGTACTTACTTGTTACAAAACTCTCTAATTGTGGTAAAACTCTTAAAGTAGGCAATTAGAGTTTCCAGAAATGATTATATACTTGTAAGAAACGCTTGAAATAAAAGTGAATGGATTCATACTACATTTCCTGCCGTTTTTTAATCCCAGACATTACCAGTGGAAAGCTGGTAAATGACCAGAAAACTGATAATATTTACAACTCCGGACACTTTAGGAAGCGTTTTCACTTGAATTTGCTTTCAAATGCTAGGAATTCATGTTTATACAGCTCAAAATTTCTGTAGAAAGACTGTAAGTAAGGACTTCACTGCTAATGTTTACAATTGAGGCCGAACTTCTCTGGCGTCTTTTGTGTGAATCAGTTAAAATCCTTACGGTTCCAGTACTTACTTGTTACAAAACTCTCTAATTGTGGTAAAACTCTTAAAATCCGCAATTAGAGTTTCCAGAAATGATTATATACTTGTAAGAAACGCTTCAAATAAAAGTAAATGGATTCTTACTACATTTCCTGCTGTTTTTCAATCCCAGACATTACCAGTGGAAAGCTGGTAAATGACCAGAAAACTGATAATATTTACAAATCCGGACACTTTAGGGAGAGTTTTCACTTGATTTTGCTTTCAAATGTTAGGAATTCATGTTTATACAGCTCAAAATTTCTGTAGAAAGACTGTAAGTAAGGACTTCACTGCCAATGTTTACAATTGAGGCCGAACTTCTCTGGCGTCTTTTGTGTGAATCAGTTAAAATCCTTAAGGTTCCAGTACTTACTTGTTACAAAACTCTTTAATTGTGGTAAAACTCTTAAAATACGCAATTAGAGTTTCCAGAAATGATTTTAAACTCATAAGAAACACTTCAAATAAAAGTGAATGGATTCATACTACATTTCCTGCCGTTTTTTAATCGCAGACATTACCAGTGGAAAGATGGTAAATGACCAGAAAACTGATAATATTTACAACTCCGGACACTTTAGGGCGCGTTTTCACTTGAATTTGCTTTCAAATGTTAGGAATTCATGTTTATACAGCTCAAAATTTCTGTAGAAAGACTGTTAGGAATGACTATACTGCCTATGTTTACAGTTGAGGCCGAACTTCTCTGGCGTCTTTTGTGTGAATCAGTTGAAATCCTTACGGTTCCAGTACTTACGTGTTACAAAACTCTCCAATTGTGGTAAAACTCTTAAAATACGCAATTAGAGTTTCCAGAAATGATTATATACTTGTAAGAAACGCTTCAAATAAAAGTAAATGGATTCTTACTACATTTCCTGCCGGTTTTTAATCCCAGACATTACCAGTGGAAAGCTGGTAAATGACCAGTAAACTGATAATATTTACAAACCCGGACACTTTAGGGAGCGTTTTCACTTGATTTTGCTTTCAAATGTTAGGAATTCATATTTATACACCTCAAAATTTCTGTAGAAAGACTGTAAGTAAGGACTTCACTGCTAATGTTTACAATTGAGGCCGAACTTCTCTGGCGTCTTTTGTGTGAATCAGTTAAAATCCTTACGGTTCCAGTATTTACTTGTTACAAAACTCTCTAATTGTGGTAAAACTCTTAAAATACGCAATTAGAGTTTCCAGAAATGATTATATACTTGTAAGAAACGCTTCAAATAAAAGTAAATGGATTCTTACTACATTTCCTGCCGGTTTTTAATCCCAGACATTACCAGTGGAAAGCTGGTAAATGACCGGAAAACTGATAATATTTAAAATTGCGGACACTTTAGGGAGCGTTTTCAATAGAATTTGCTTTCAAATTTAGGAATTCATGTTTATACACCTCAAAATTTCTGTAGAAAGACTGTAAGTAAGGACTTCACTGCTAATGTTTACAATAGAGGCCGAACTTCTCCAGCGTCTTTTGTGTGAATCAGTTAAAATCCTTAAGGTTCCAGTACTTACTTGTTGCAAAACTCTCTAATTGTGGTAAAACTCTTAAAATACGCAATTAGAGTTTCCAGAAATGATTTTAAACTCATAAGAAACACTTCAAATAAAAGTGAATGGATTCATACTACATTTCCTGCCGTTTTTTAATCGCAGACATTACCAGTGGAAAGATGGTAAATGACCAGAAAACTGATAATATTTACAACTCCGGACACTTTAGGGCGCGTTTTCACTTGAATTTGCTTTCAAATGTTAGGAATTCATGTTTATACAGCTCAAAATTTCTGTAGAAAGACTGTTAGGAATGACTATACTGCCTATGTTTACAGTTGAGGCCGAACTTCTCTGGCGTCTTTTGTGTGAATCAGTTGAAATCCTTACGGTTCCAGTACTTACTTGTTACAAAACTCTCTAATTGTGGTAAAACTCTTAAAATACGCAATTAGAGTTTCCAGAAATGATTATATACTTGTAAGAAACGCTTCAAATAAAAGTAAATGGATTCTTACTACATTTCCTGCCGGTTTTTAATCCCAGACATTACCAGTGGAAAGCTGGTAAATGACCAGTAAACTGATAATATTTACAAACCCGGACACTTTAGGGAGCGTTTTCACTTGATTTTGCTTTCAAATGTTAGGAATTCATATTTATACACCTCAAAATTTCTGTAGAAAGACTGTAAGTAAGGACTTCACTGCTAATGTTTACAATTGAGGCCGAACTTCTCTGGCGTCTTTTGTGTGAATCAGTTAAAATCCTTACGGTTCCAGTATTTACTTGTTACAAAACTCTCTAATTGTGGTAAAACTCTTAAAATACGCAATTAGAGTTTCCAGAAATGATTATATACTTGTAAGAAACGCTTCAAATAAAAGTAAATGGATTCTTACTACATTTCCTGCCGGTTTTTAATCCCAGACATTACCAGTGGAAAGCTGGTAAATGACCAGAAAACTGATAATATTTAAAATTGCGGACACTTTAGGGAGCGTTTTCAATAGAATTTGCTTTCAAATTTAGGAATTCATGTTTATACACCTCAAAATTTCTGTAGAAAGACTGTAAGTAAGGACTTCACTGCTAATGTTTACAATAGAGGCCGAACTTCTCGAGCGTCTTTTGTGTGAATCAGTTAAAATCCTTAAGGTTCCAGTACTTACTTGTTGCAAAACTCTCTAATTGTGGTAAAACTCTTAAAATACGCAATTAGAGTTTCCAGAAATGATTTTAAACTTATAAGAAACACTTCAAATAAAAGTGAATGGATTCATACTACATTTCCTGCCGTTTTTTAATCCCAGACATTACCAGTGGAAAGATGGTAAATGACCAGAAAACTGATAATATATACAACTCCGGACACTTTAGGGCGCGTTTTCACTTGAATTTGCTTTCAAATGTTAGGAATTCATGTTTATACAGCTCTAAATTTCTGTAGAAAGACTGTAAGGAATGACTATACTGCCTATGTGTACAGTTGAGGCCGAACTTCTCTGGCGTCTTTTGTGTGAATCAGTTAAAATCCTTATGGTTCCTGTACTTACTTGTTACAAAACTCTCTAATTGTGGTAAAACTCTTAAAGTAGGCAATTAGAGTTTCCAGAAATGATTATATACTTGTAAGAAACGCTTGAAATAAAAGTGAATGGATTCATACTACATTTCCTGCCGTTTTTTAATCCCAGACATTACCAGTGGAAAGCTGGTAAATGACCAGAAAACTGATAATATTTACAACTCCGGACACTTTAGGGAGAGTTTTCACTTGAATTTGCTTTCAAATGTTAGGAATTCATGTTTATACACCTCAAAATTTCTGTAGAAAGACTGTAAGTAAGGACTTCACTGCTAATGTTTACAATTGAGGCCGAACTTCTCTGGCGTCTTTTGTGTGAATCAGTTAAAATCCTTACGGTTCCAGTACTTACTTGTTACAAAACTCTCTAATTGTGGTAAAACTCTTAAAATCCGCAATTAGAGTTTCCAGAAATGATTATATACTTGTAAGAAACGCTTCAAATAAAAGTAAATGGATTCTTACTACATTTCCTGCTGTTTTTCAATCCCAGACATTACCAGTGGAAAGCTGGTAAATGACCAGAAAACTGATAATATTTACAAATCCGGACACTTTAGGGAGAGTTTTCACTTGATTTTGCTTTCAAATGTTAGGAATTCATGTTTATACAGCTCAAAATTTCTGTAGAAAGACTGTAAGTAAGGACTTCACTGCTAATGTTTACAATTGAGGCCGAACTTCTCTGGCGTCTTTTGTGTGAATCAGTTAAAATCCTTAAGGTTCCAGTACTTACTTGTTACAAAACTCTCTAATTGTGGTAAAACTCTTAAAATACGCAATTAGAGTTTCCAGGAATGATTTTAAACTCATAAGAAACACTTCAAATAAAAGTGAATGGATTCATACTACATTTCCTGCCGTTTTTTAATCCCAGACATTACCAGTGGAAAGATGGTAAATGACCAGAAAACTGATAATATTTACAACTCCGGACACTTTAGGGCGCGTTTTCACTTGAATTTGCTTTCAAATGTTAGGAATTCATGTTTATACAGCTCAAAATTTCTGTAGAAAGACTGTTAGGAATGACTATACTGCCTATGTTTACAGTTGAGGCCGAACTTCTCTGGCGTCTTTTGTGTGAATCAGTTGAAATCCTTACGGTTCCAGTATTTACGTGTTACAAAACTCACTAATTGTGGTAAAACTCTTAAAATACGCAATTAGAGTTTCCAGAAATGATTATATACTTGTAAGAAACGCTTCAAATAAAAGTAAATGGATTCTTACTACATTTCCTGCCGGTTTTTAATCCCAGACATTACGAGTGGAAAGCTGGTAAATGACCAGAAAACTGATAATATTTACAAACCCGGACACTTTAGGGAGCGTTTTCACTTGATTTTGCTTTCAAATGTTAGGAATTCATGTTTATACAGCTCAAAATTTCTGTAGAAAGACTGTAAGTAAGGACTTCACTGCTAATGTTTACAATTGAGGCCGAACTTCTCTGGCGTCTTTTGTGTGAATCAGTTAAAATCCTTATGGTTCCAGTACTTACGTGTTACAAAACTCTCTAATTGTGGTAAAACTCTTAAAATACGCAATTAGAGTTTCCAGAAATGATTATATACTTGTAAGAAACGCTTCAAATAAAAGTAAATGGATTATTACTACATTTCCTGCCAGTTTTTAATCCCAGACATTACCAGTGGAAAGCTGGTAAATGACCGGAAAACTGATAATATTTAAAATTGCGGACACTTTAGGGAGCGTTTTCAATAGAATTTGCTTTCAAATGTTAGGAATTCATGTCTATACACCTCAAAATTTCTGTAGAAAGGCTGTAAGTAAGGACTTCACTGCTTATGTTTACAATTGAGGCCGAACTTCTCTGGCGTCTTTTGTGTGAATCAGTTAAAATCCTTACGGTTCCAGTACTTACTTGTTACAAAACTCTCTAATTGAGGTAAAACTCTTAAAATACGCAATTAGAGTTTCCAGAAATGATTATATACTTGTAAGAAACGCTTCAAATAAAGGTAAATGGATTCTTACTACATTTCCTGCCGGTTTTTAATCCCAGACATTACCAGTGGAAAGCTGGTAAATGACCAGAAAACTGATAATATTTAAAATTGCGGACACTTTAGGGAGCGTTTTCAATAGAATTTGCTTTCAAATGTTAGGAATTCATGTCTATACACCTCAAAATTTCTGTAGAAAGACTGTAAGTAAGGACTTCACTGCTAATGTTTACAATTGAGGCCGAACTTCTGGGGCGTCTTTTGTGTGAATCAGTTAAAATCCTTAAGGTTCCAGTACTTACTTGTTACAAAACTCTCTAATTGTGGTAAAACTCTTAAAATACGCAATTAGAGTTTCCAGAAATGATTTTAAACTTATAAGAAACACTTCAAATAAAAGTGAATGGATTCATACTACATTTCCTGCCGTTTTTTAATCCCAGACATTACCAGTGGAAAGATGGTAAATGACCAGAAAACTGATAATATTTACAACTCCGGACACTTTAGGGCGCGTTTTCACTTGAATTTGCTTTCAAATGTTAGGAATTCATGTTTATACAGCTCAAAATTTCTGTAGAAAGACTGTTAGGAATGACTATACTGACTATGTTTACAGTTGAGGCCGAACTTCTCTGGCGTCTTTTGTGTGAATCAGTTGAAATCCTTACGGTTCCAGTACTTACGTGTTACAAAACTCTCTAATTGTGGTAAAACTCTTAAAATACGCAATTAGAGTTTCCAGAAATGATTATATACTTGTAAGAAACGCTTCAAATAAAAGTAAATGGATTCTTACTACATTTCCTGCCGGTTTTTAATCCCAGACATTACCAGTGGAAAGCTGGTAAATGACCAGAAAACTGATAATATTTACAAACCCGGACACTTTAGGGAGCGTTTTCACTTGATTTTGCTTTCAAATGTTAGGAATTCATGTTTATACAGCTCAAAATTTCTGTAGAAAGACTGTAAGTAAGGACTTCACTGCTAATGTTTACAATTGAGGCCGAACTTCTCTGGCGTCTTTTGTGTGAATCAGTTAAAATCCTTATGGTTCCAGTACTTACGTGTTACAAAACTCTCTAATTGTGGTAAAACTCTTAAAATACGCAATTAGAGTTTCCAGAAATGATTATATACTTGTAAGAAACGCTTCAAATAAAAGTAAATGGATTCTTACTACATTTCCTGCCAGTTTTTAATCCCAGACATTACCAGTGGAAAGCTGGTAAATGACCGGAAAACTGATAATATTTAAAATTGCGGACACTTTAGGGAGCGTTTTCAATAGAATTTGCTTTCAAATGTTAGGAATTCATGTCTATACACCTCAAAATTTCTTTAGAAAGGCTGTAAGTAAGGACTTCACTGCTTATGTTTACAATTGAGGCCGAACTTCTCTGGCGTCTTTTGTGTGAATCAGTTAAAATCCTTACGGTTCCAGTACTTACTTGTTACAAAACTCTCTAATTGAGGTAAAACTCTTAAAATACGCAATTAGAGTTTCCAGAAATGATTATATACTTGTAAGAAACGCTTCAAATAAAGGTAAATGGATTCTTACTACATTTCCTGCCGGTTTTTAATCCCAGACATTACCAGTGGAAAGCTGGTAAATGACCAGAAAACTGATAATATTTAAAATTGCGGACACTTTAGGGAGCGTTTTCAATAGAATTTGCTTTCAAATGTTAGGAATTCATGTCTATACACCTCAAAATTTCTGTAGAAGGACTGTAAGTAAGGACTTCACTGCTAATGTTTACAATTGAGGCCGAACTTCTGGGGCGTCTTTTGTGTGAATCAGTTAAAATCCTTAAGGTTCCAGTACTTACTTGTTACAAAACTCTCTAATTGTGGTAAAACTCTTAAAATACGCAATTAGAGTTTCCAGAAATGATTTTAAACTTATAAGAAACACTTCAAATAAAAGTGAATGGATTCATACTACATTTCCTGCCGTTTTTTAATCCCAGACATTACCAGTGGAAAGATGGTAAATGACCAGAAAACTGATAATATTTACAACTCCGGACACTTTAGGGCGCGTTTTCACTTGAATTTGCTTTCAAATGTTAGGAATTCATGTTTATACAGCTCAAAATTTCTGTAGAAAGACTGTAAGGAATGACTATACTGCCTATGTTTACAGTTGAGGCCGAACTTCTCTGGCGTCTTTTGTGTGAATCAGTTGAAATCCTTACGGTTCCAGTACTTACGTGTTACAAAACTCTCTAATTGTGTAAAACTCTTAAAATACGCAATTAGAGTTTCCAGAAATGATTATATACTTGTAAGAAACGCTTCAAATAAAAGTAAATGGATTCTTACTACATTTCCTGCCGGTTTTTAATCCCAGACTTTACCAGTGGAAAGCTGGTAAATGACCAGAAAACTGATAATATTTACAAACCCGGACACTTTAGGGAGCGTTTTCACTTGATTTTGCTTTCAAATGTTAGGAATTCATGTTTATACAGCTCAAAATTTCTGTAGAAAGACTGTAAGTAAGGACTTCACTGCTAATGTTTACAATTGAGGCCGAACTTCTCTGGCGTCTTTTGTGTGAATCAGTTAAAATCCTTATGGTTCCAGTACTTACGTGTTACAAAACTCTCTAATTGTGGTAAAACTCTTAAAATACGCAATTAGAGTTTCCAGAAATGATTATATACTTGTAAGAAACGCTTCAAATAAAAGTAAATGGATTATTACTACATTTCCTGCCAGTTTTTAATCCCAGACATTACCAGTGGAAAGCTGGTAAATGACCGGAAAACTGATAATATTTAAAATTGCGGACACTTTAGGGAGCGTTTTCAATAGAATTTGCTTTCAAATGTTAGGAATTCATGTCTATACACCTCAAAATTTCTGTAGAAAGGCTGTAAGTAAGGACTTCACTGCTTATGTTTACAATTGAGGCCGAACTTCTCTGGCGTCTTTTGTGTGAATCAGTTAAAATCCTTACGGTTCCAGTACTTACTTGTTACAAAACTCTCTAATTGAGGTAAAACTCTTAAAATACGCAATTAGAGTTTCCAGAAATGATTTTAAACTTATAAGAAACCCTTGAAATAAAAGTAAATGGATTCTTACTACATTTCCTGCCGTTTTTTAATCCCAGACATTACCAGTGGAAAGCTGGTAAATGACCGGAAAACTGATAATATTTACAACTCCGGACACTTTAGGGAGCGTTTTCACTTGAATTTGCTTTCAAATGTTAGGAATTCATGTTTATACAGCTCAAAATTTCTGTAGAAAGTCTGTAAGTAAGGACTTCCTGCTAATGTTTACAATTGAGGCCGAACTTCTCGGGCGTCTTTTGTGTGAATCCGTTAAAATCCTTAAGGTTCCAGTACTTACTTGTTACAAAACCCTCTAATTTGGTAAAACTCTTAAAATACGCAATTAGAGTTTCCAGAAATGATTATATACTTGTAAGAAACCCTTGAAATAAAAGTAAATGGATTCGTACTACATTTCCTGCCGTCTTTTAATCCCAGACATTACCAGTGGAAAGCTGGTAAATGACTAGAAAACTGATAATATTTACAACTCCGGGCACTTTAGGGAGCGTTTTCACTTAAATTTGTTATCAAATGTTAGGAATTCATGTTTCTACAGCCCAAAATTTTTGTAGAAAGTCTGTAAGTCTTGACTATACTGCCTATGTTTACAATTGAGGCCCAATTTCTCTGGCGTCTTTTGTGTGAATCAGTTAAAATCCTTACGGTTCCAGTACTTACTTGTTACAAAACTCTCTAATTGTGGTAAAACTCTTAAAATACGCAATTAGAGTTTCCAGAAATGATTATGTACTTGTAAGAAAAGCTTGAAATAAAAGTAAATGGATTCTTACTACATTTCCTGCCGGTTTTTAATCCCAGACTTTACCAGTGGAAAGCTGGTAAATGACCGGAAAACTGATAATATTTACAACTCCGGACACTTTAGGGAGCGTTTTCACTTGAATTTGCTTTCAAATGTTAGGAATTCATGTTTATACAGCTCAAAATTTCTGTAGAAAGTCTGTAAGTAAGGACTTCACTGCTAATGTTTACAATTGAGGCCGAACTTCTCGGGCGTCTTTTGTGTGAATCCGTTAAAATCCTTAAGGTTCCAGTACTTACTTGTTACAAAACCCTCTAATTTGGTAAAACTCTTAAAATACGCAATTAGAGTTTCCAGAAATGATTATATACTTGTAAGAAACCCTTGAAATAAAAGTAAATGGATTCGTACTACATTTCCTGCCGTTTTTTAATCCCAGACATTACCAGTGGAAAGCTGGTAAATGACTAGAAAACTGATAATATTTACAACTCCGGGCACTTTAGGGAGCGTTTTCACTTGAATTTGCTTTCAAATGTTAGGAATTCATGTTTATACAGCTCAATGTTTCTGTAGAAAGTCTGTAAGTAAGGACTTCACTGCTAATGTTTACAATTGAGGCCGAACTTCTCAGGCGTCTTTTTTGTGAATCAGTTAAAATCCTTGCGGTTCCAGTACTTACTTATTACAAAACCCTCTAATTGTGGTAAAACTCTTAAAATACGCAATTAGAGTTTCCAGAAATGATTTTAAACTTATAAGAAACCCTTGAAATAAAAGTAAATGGATTCTTACTACATTTCCTGCCGTTTTTTAATCCCAGACATTACCAGTGGAAAGCTGGTAAATGACCGGAAAACTGATAATATTTACAACTCCGGACACTTTAGGGAGCGTTTTCACTTGAATTTGCTTTCAAATGTTAGGAATTCATGTTTATACACCTCAAAATTTCTGTAGAAAGTCTGTAAGTAAGGACTTCACTGCTAATGTTTACAATTGACGCCGAACTTCTCGGGCGTCTTTTGTGTGAATCCGTTAAAATCCTTAAGGTTCCAGTACTTACTTGTTACAAAACCCTCTAATTTGGTAAAACTCTTAAAATACGCAATTAGAGTTTCCAGAAATGATTATATACTTGTAAGAAACCCTTGAAATAAAAGTAAATGGATTTGTACTACATTTCCTGCCGTTTTTTAATCCCAGACATTACCAGTGGAAAGCTGGTAAATGACTAGAAAACTGATAATATTTACAACTCCGGGCACTTTAGGGAGCGTTTTCACTTAAATTTGTTATTAAATGTTAGGAATTCATGTTTATACAGCCCAAAATTTTTGTAGAAAGTCTGTAAGGATTGACTATACTGCCTATGTTTACAATTGAGGCCCAACTTCTCTGGCGTCTTTTGTGTGAATCAGTTAAAATCCTTACGTTTCCAGTACTTACTTGTTACAAAACTCTCTAATTGTGGTAAAACTCTTAAAATACGCAATTAGAGTTTCCAGAAATGATTATAAACTTGTAAGAAACCCTTGAAATAAAAGTAAATGGATTCTTACTACATTTCCTGCCGGTTTTTAATCCCAGACATTACCAGTGGAAAGCTGGTAAATGACCGGAAAACTGATAATATTTACAACTCCGGACACTTTAGGGAGCGTTTTCTCTTGAATTTGCTTTCAAATGTTAGGAATTCTTGTTTACCCACCTCAAAATTTCTGTAGAAAGTCTGTAAGGAATCACTATACTGCCTATGTTTACAATTGAGGCCGAACTTCTCTGGCGTCTTTTGTGTGAATCAGTTAAAATCCTTACGGTTTCATTACTTACTTGTTACAAAACTCTCTAATTGTGGTAAAACTCTTAAAATACGCAATTAGAGTTTCCAGAAATGATTTTAAACTTATAAGAAACCCTTGAAATAAAAGTAAATGGATTCTTACTACATTTCCTGCCGTTTTTTAATCCCAGACATTACCAGTGGAAAGCTGGTAAATGACCGGAAAACTGATAATATTTACAACTCCGGACACTTTAGGGAGCGTTTTCACTTGAATTTGCTTTCAAATGTTAGGAATTCATGTTTATACACCTCAAAATTTCTGTAGAAAGTCTGTAAGTAAGGACTTCACTGCTAATGTTTACAATTGACGCCGAACTTCTCGGGCGTCTTTTGTGTGAATCCGTTAAAATCCTTAAGGTTCCAGTACTTACTTGTTACAAAACCCTCTAATTTGGTAAAACTCTTAAAATACGCAATTAGAGTTTCCAGAAATGATTATATACTTGTAAGAAACCCTTGAAATAAAAGTAAATGGATTCGTACTACATTTCCTGCCGTTTTTTAATCCCAGACATTACCAGTGGAAAGCTGGTAAATGACTAGAAAACTGATAATATTTACAACTCCGGGCACTTTAGGGAGCGTTTTCACTTAAATTTGTTATCAAATGTTAGGAATTCATGTTTATACAGCCCAAAATTTTTGTAGAAAGTCTGTAAGTCTTGACTATACTGCCTATGTTTACAATTGAGGCCCAACTTCTCTGGCGTCTTTTGTGTGAATCAGTTAAAATCCTTACGGTTCCAGTACTTACTTGTTACAAAACTCTCTAATTGTGGTAAAACTCTTAAAATACGCAATTAGAGTTTCCAGAAATGATTATGTACTTGTAAGAAAAGCTTGAAATAAAAGTAAATGGATTCTTACTACATTTCCTGCCGGTTTTTAATCCCAGACATTACCAGTGGAAAGCTGGTAAATGACCGGAAAACTGATAATATTTACAACTCCGGACACTTTAGGGAGCGTTTTCACTTGAATTTGCTTTCAAATGTTAGGAATTCATGTTTATACAGCTCAATGTTTCTGTAGAAAGTCTGTAAGTAAGGACTGCACTGCTAATGTTTACAATTGAGGCCGAACTTCTCGGGCGTCTTTTGTGTGAATCCGTTAAAATCCTTAAGGTTCCAGTACTTACTTGTTACAAAACCCTCTAATTGTGGTAAAACTCTTAAAATACGCAATTAGAGTTTCCAGAAATGATTATATACTTGTAAGAAACCCTTGAAATAAAAGTAAATGGATTTGTACTACATTTCCTGCCGTTTTTTAATCCCAGACATTACCAGTGGAAAGCTGGTAAATGACTAGAAAACTGATAATATTTACAACTCCGGGCACTTTAGGGAGCGTTTTCACTTAAATTTGTTATTATATGTTAGGAATTCATGTTTATACAGCCCAAAATTTTTGTAGAAAGTCTGTAAGGATTGACTATACTGCCTACGTTTACAATTGAGGCCCAACTTCTCTGGCGTCTTTTGTGTGAATCAGTTAAAATCCTTACGTTTCCAGTACTTACTTGTTACAAAACTCTCTAATTGTGGTAAAACTCTTAAAATACGCAATTAGAGTTTCCAGAAATGATTATAAACTTGTAAGAAACCCTTGAAATAAAAGTAAATGGATTCTTACTACATTTCCTGCCGGTTTTTAATCCCAGACATTACCAGTGGAAAGCTGGTAAATGACCGGAAAACTGATAATATTTACAACTCCGGACACTTTAGGGAGCGTTTTCTCTTGAATTTGCTTTCAAATGTTAGGAATTCTTGTTTACCCACCTCAAAATTTCTGTAGAAAGTCTGTAAGGAATCACTATACTGCCTATGTTTACAATTGAGGCCGAACTTCTCTGGCGTCTTTTGTGTGAATCAGTTAAAATCCTTACGGTTTCAGTACTTACTTGTTACAAAACTCTCTAATTGTGGTAAAACTCTTAAAATACGCAATTAGAGTTTCCAGAAATGATTTTAAACTTATAAGAAACCCTTGAAATAAAAGTAAATGGATTCTTACTACATTTCCTGCCGTTTTTTAATCCCAGACATTACCAGTGGAAAGCTGGTAAATGACCGGAAAACTGATAATATTTACAACTCCGGACACTTTAGGGAGCATTTTCACTTGAATTTTCTTTCAAATGTTAGGAATTCATGTTTATACAGCTCAAAATTTCTGTAGAAAGTCTGTAAGTAAGGACTTCACTGCTAATGTTTACAATTGAGGCCGAACTTCTCGGGCGTCTTATGTGTGAATCCGTTAAAATCCTTAAGGTTCCAGTACTTACTTGTTACAAAACCCTCTAATTTGGTAAAACTCTTAAAATACGCAATTAGAGTTTCCAGAAATGATTATATACTTGTAAGAAACCCTTGAAATAAAAGTAAATGGATTCGTACTACATTTCCTGCCGTTTTTTAATCCCAGACATTACCAGTGGAAAGCTGGTAAATGACTAGAAAACTGATAATATTTACAACTCCGGGCACTTTAGGGAGCGTTTTCACTTGAATTTGTTATCAAATGTTAGGAATTCATGTTTATACAGCCCAAAATTTTTGTAGAAAGTCTGTAAGGATTGACTATACTGCCTATGTTTACAATTGAGGCCCAACTTCTCTGGCGTCTTTTGTGTGAATCAGTTAAAATCCTTACGTTTCCAGTACTTACTGGTTACAAAACTCTCTAATTGTGGTAAAACTCTTAAAATACGCAATTAGAGTTTCCAGAAATGATTATAAACTTGTAAGAAACCCTTGAAATAAAAGTAAATGGATTCTTACTACATTTCCTGCCGGTTTTTAATCCCAGACATTACCAGTGGAAAGCTGGTAAATGACCGGAAAACTGATAATATTTACAACTCCGGACACTTTAGGGAGCGATTTCTCTTGAATTTGCTTTCAAATGTTAGGAATTCTTGTTTACCCACCTCAAAATTTCTGTAGAAATTCTGTAAGGAATCACTATACTGCCTATGTTTACAATTGAGGCCGAACTTCTCTGGCGTCTTTTGTGTGAATCAGTTAAAATCCTTACGGTTTCAGTACTTACTTGTTACAAAACTCTCTAATTGTGGTAAAACTCTTAAAATACGCAATTAGAGTTTCCAGAAATGATTTTAAACTTATAAGAAACCCTTGAAATAAAAGTAAATGGATTCTTACTACATTTCCTGCCGTTTTTTAATCCCAGACATTACCAGTGGAAAGCTGGTAAATGACCGGAAAACTGATAATATTTACAACTGCGGACACTTTAGGGAGCGTTTTCTCTTGAATTTGCTTTCAAATGTTAGGAATTCTTGTTTACCCACCTCAAAATTTCTGTAGAAAGTCTGTAAGTAAGGACTTCACTGCTCATGTTTACAATTGATGCCGAACTTCTCTTTCGTCTTTTGTGTGAATCAGTTAAAATCCTTACGGTTCCAGTACTTACTTGTTACAAAACTCTCTAATTGTGGTAAAACTCTTAAAATACGCAATTAGAGTTTCCAGAAATGATTATAAACTTGTAAGAAACCCTTGAAATAAAAGTAAATGGATTTGTACTACATTTCCTGCCGTTTTATAATCCCAGACATTACCAGTGGAAAGTTGATAAATGACCGGAAAACTGATAATATTTACAACTGCGGACACTTTAGGGAGCGTTTTCACTTGAATTTGCTTTCAAATGTTAGGAATTCATGTTTATACAGCTCAAAATTTCTGTAGAAAGTCTGTAAGTAAGGACTGCACTGCTAATGTTTATAATTGAGGCCGAACTTCTCATGCGTCTTTTGTGTGAATCAGTTAAAATCCTTACGGTTCCAGTACTTACTTGTTACAAAACTCTCTAATTGTGGTAAAACTCTTAAAATACGCAATTAGAGTTTCCAGAAATGATTATAAACTTGTAAGAAACCCTTGAAATAAAAGAAAATGGATTTGTACTACATTTCCTGCCGTTTTTTAATCCCAGACATTACCAGTGGAAAGCTGGTAAATGACTAGAAAACTGATAATATTTACAACTCCGGGCACTTTAGGGAGCATTTTCACTTAAATTTGTTATCAAATGTTAGGAATTCATGTTTATACAGCCCAAAATTTTTGTAGAAAGTCTGTAAGGAATGACTATACTGCCTATGTTTACAATTGAGGCCGAATTTCTCTGGCGCCTTTTGTGTGAATCAGGTAAAATCCTTAAGGTTCCAGTACTTACTTGTTACAAAAATCTCTAATTGTGGTAAAACTCTTAAAATACACAATTAGAGTTTCCAGAAATGATTATGTACCTGTAAGAAAAGCTTGAAATAAAAGTAAATGGATTCTTACTACATTTCCTGCGGGTTTTTAATCCCAGACATTACCAGTGGAAAGTTGGTAAATGACCGGAAAACTGATAATATTTACAACTGCGGACACTTTAGGGAGCGTTTTCACTTGAATTTGCTTTCAAATGTTAGGAATTCATGTTTATACAGCTCAATGTTTCTGTAGAAAGTCTGTAAGTAAGGACTGCACTGCTAATGTTTACAATTGAGGCCGAACTTCTCAGGCGTCTTTTTTGTGAATCAGTTAAAATCCTTGCGGTTCCAGTACTTACTTATTACAAAACCCTCTAATTGTGGTAAAACTCTTAAAATACGCAATTAGAGTTTCCAGAAATGATTTTAAACTTATAAGAAACCCTTGAAATAAAAGTAAATGGATTCTTACTACATTTCCTGCCGTTTTTAAATCCCAGACATTACCAGTGGAAAGCTGGTAAATGACCGGAAAACTGATAATATTTACAACTCCGGACACTTTAGGGAGCGTTTTCACTTGAATTTGCTTTCAAATGTTAGGAATTCATGTTTATACACCTCAAAATTTCTGTAGAAAGTCTGTAAGTAAGGACTTCACTGCTAATGTTTACAATTGAGGCCGAACTTCTCGGGCGTCTTTTGTGTGAATCCGTTAAAATCCTTAAGGTTCCAGTACTTACTTGTTACAAAACCCTCTAATTTGGTAAAACTCTTAAAATACGCAATTAGAGTTTCCAGAAATGATTATATACTTGTAAGAAACCCTTGAAATAAAAGTAAATGGATTCGTACTACATTTCCTGCCGTTTTTTAATCCCAGACATTACCAGTGGAAAGCTGGTAAATGACTAGAAAACTGATAATATTTACAACTCCGGGCACTTTAGGGAGCGTTTTCACTTAAATTTGTTATCAAATGTTAGGAATTCATGTTTATACAGCCCAAAATTTTTGTAGAAAGTCTGTAAGGATTGACTATACTGCCTATGTTTACAATTGAGGCCCAACTTCTCTGGCGTCTTTTGTGTGAATCAGTTAAAATCCTTACGTTTCCAGTACTTACTTGTTACAAAACTCTCTAATTGTGGTAAAACTCTTAAAATACGCAATTAGAGTTTCCAGAAATGATTATATACTTGTAAGAAACCCTTGAAATAAAAGTAAATGGATTCGTACTACATTTCCTGCCGTTTTTTAATCCCAGACATTACCAGTGGAAAGCTGGTAAATGACCGGAAAACTGATAATATTTACAACTCCGGACACTTTAGGGAGCGTTTTCTCTTGAATTTGCTTTCAAATGTTAGGAATTCTTGTTTACCCACCTCAAAATTTCTGTAGAATGTCTGTAAGGAATCACTATACTGCCTATGTTTACAATTGAGGCCGAACTTCTCTGGCGTCTTTTGTGTGAATCAGTTAAAATCCTTACGGTTTCAGTACTTACTTGTTATAAAACTCTCTAATTGTGGTAAAACTCTTAAAATACGCAATTAGAGTTTCCAGAAATGATTTTAAACTTATAAGAAACCCTTGAAATAAAAGTAAATGGATTCTTACTACATTTCCTGCCGGTTTTTAATCCCAGACATTACCAGTGGAAAGCTGGTAAATGACCGGAAAACTGACAATATTTACAACTCCGGACACTTTAGGGAACGTTTTCACTTGAATTTGCTTTCAAATGTTAGGAATTCATGTTTATACAGCCCAAAATTTTTGTAGAAAGTCTGTAAGTAAGGACTTCACTGCTAATGTTTACAATTGAGGCCGAACTTCTCAGGCGTCTTTTGTGTGAATCAGTTAAAATCCTTACGGTTCCAGTACTTACTTGTTACAAAACTCTCTAATTGTGGTAAAACTCTTAAAATACGCAATTAGAGTTTCCAGAAATGATTATAAACTTGTAAGAAACCCTTGAAATAAAAGTAAATGGATTTGTACTACATTTCCTGCCGTTTTATAATCCCAGACATTACCAGTGGAAAGTTGATAAATGACCGGAAAACTGATAATATTTACAACTGCGGACACTTTAGGGAGCGTTTTCACTTGAATTTGCTTTCAAATGTTAGGAATTCATGTTTATACACCTCAATATTTCTGTAGAAAGTGTGTAAGTAAGGACTGCACTGCTAATGTTTATAATTGAGGCCGAACTTCTCATGCGTCTTTTGTGTGAATCAGTTAAATTCCTTTCGGTTCCAGTACTTACTTGTTACAAAACCCTCTAATTGTGGTAAAACTCTTAAAATACGCAATTAGACTTTCCAGAAATGATTATATATTTGTAAGAAAAGCTTGAAATAATAGTAAATGGATTCTTACTACATTTCCTGCCGGTTTTTAATCCCAGACATTACCAGTGGAAAGCTGGTAAATGACCGGAAAACTGATAATATTTACAACTCCGGACACTTTAGGGAGCGTTTTCACTTGAATTTGCTTTCAAATGTTAGGAATTCATGTTTATACACCTCAAAATTTCTGTAGAAAGTCTGTAAGGAATCACTATACTGCCTATGTTTACAATTGAGGCCCAACTTCTCTGGCGTCTTTTGTGTGAATCAGTTAAAATCCTTACGGTTCCAGTACTTACTTGTTACAAAACTCTCTAATTGTGGTAAAACTCTTAAAATACGCAATTAGAGTTTCCAGAAATGATTATGTACTTGTAAGAAAAGCTTGAAATAAAAGTAAATGGATTCTTACTACATTTCCTGCCGGTTTTTAATCCCAGACATTACCAGTGGAAAGTTGGTAAATGACCGGAAAACTGATAATATTTACAACTGCGGACACTTTAGGGAGCGTTTTCACTTGAATTTGCTTTCAAATGTTAGGAATTCATGTTTATACAGCTCAATGTTTCTGTAGAAAGTCTGTAAGTAAGGACTGCACTGCTAATGTTTACAATTGAGGCCGAACTTCTCAGGCGTCTTTTTTGTGAATCAGTTAAAATCCTTGCGGTTCCAGTACTTACTTATTACAAAAACCCTCTAATTGTGGTAAAACTCTTAAAATACGCAATTAGAGTTTCCAGAAATGATTTTAAACTTATAAGAAACCCTTGAAATAAAAGTAAATGGATTCTTACTACATTTCCTGCCGTTTTTTAATCCCAGACATTACCAGTGGAAAGCTGGTAAATGACCGGAAAACTGATAATATTTACAACTCCGGACACTTTAGGGAGCGTTTTCACTTGAATTTGCTTTCAAATGTTAGGAATTCATGTTTATACACCTCAAAATTTCTGTAGAAAGTCTGTAAGTAAGGACTTCACTGCTAATGTTTACAATTGAGGCCGAACTTCTCGGGCGTCTTTTGTGTGAATCCGTTAAAATCCTTAAGGTTCCAGTACTTACTTGTTACAAAACCCTCTAATTTGGTAAAACTCTTAAAATACGCAATTAGAGTTTCCAGAAATGATTATATACTTGTAAGAAACCCTTGAAATAAAAGTAAATGGATTCGTACTACATTTCCTGCCGTTTTTTAATCCCAGACATTACCAGTGGAAAGCTGGTAAATGACTAGAAAACTGATAATATTTACAACTCCGGGCACTTTAGGGAGCGTTTTCACTTAAATTTGTTATCAAATGTTAGGAATTCATGTTTATACAGCCCAAAATTTTTGTAGAAAGTCTGTAAGGATTGACTATACTGCCTATGTTTACAATTGAGGCCCAACTTCTCTGGCGTCTTTTGTGTGAATCAGTTAAAATCCTTACGTTTCCAGTACTTACTTGTTACAAAACTCTCTAATTGTGGTAAAACTCTTAAAATACGCAATTAGAGTTTCCAGAAATGATTATAAACTTGTAAGAAACCCTTGAAATAAAAGTAAATGGATTCTTACTACATTTCCTGCCGGTTTTTAATCCCAGACATTACCAGTGGAAAGCTGGTAAATGACCGGAAAACTGATAATATTTACAACTCCGGACACTTTAGGGAGCGTTTTCTCTTGAATTTGCTTTCAAATGTTAGGAATTCTTGTTTACCCACCTCAAAATTTCTGTAGAAAGTCTGTAAGGAATCACTATACTGCCTATGTTTACAATTGAGGCCGAACTTCTCTGGCGTCTTTTGTGTGAATCAGTTAAAATCCTTACGGTTTCAGTACTTACTTGTTATAAAACTCTCTAATTGTGGTAAAACTCTTAAAATACGCAATTAGAGTTTCCAGAAATGATTTTAAACTTATAAGAAACCCTTGAAATAAAAGTAAATGGATTCTTACTACATTTCCTGCCGTTTTTTAATCCCAGACATTACCAGTGGAAAGCTGGTAAATGACCGGAAAACTGATAATATTTACAACTCCGGACACTTTAGGGAGCGTTTTCACTTGAATTTGCTTTCAAATGTTAGGAATTCATGTTTATACAGCTCAAAATTTCTGTAGAAAGTCTGTAAGTAAGGACTTCACTGCTAATGTTTACAATTGAGGCCGAACTTCTCAGGCGTCTTTTGTGTGAATCAGTTAAAATCCTTACGGTCCCAGTACTTACTTGTTACAAAACCCTCTAATTTGGTAAAACTCTTAAAATAAACAATTAGAGTTTCCAGAAATGATTATATACTTGTAAGAAAAGCTTGAAATAAAAGTAAATGGATTCTTACTACATTTCCTGCCGGTTTTTAATCCCAGACATTACCAGTGGAAAGCTGGTAAATGACCGGAAAACTGATAATATTTACAACTCCGGACACTTTAGGGAGCGTTTTCACTTGAATTTGCTTTCAAATGTTAGGAATTCATGTTTATACAGCTCAAAATTTCTGTAGAAAGTCTGTAAGTAAGGACTTCACTGCTAATGTTTACAATTGATGCCGAACTTCTCTTTCGTCTTTTGTGTGAATCAGTTAAAATCCTTACGGTTCCAGTACTTACTTGTTACAAAACTCTCTAATTGTGGTAAAACTCTTAAAATACGCAATTAGAGTTTCCAGAAATGATTATAAACTTGTAAGAAACCCTTGAAATAAAAGTAAATGGATTTGTACTACATTTCCTGCCGTTTTATAATCCCAGACATTACCAGTGGAAAGTTGATAAATGACCGGAAAACTGATAATATTTACAACTGCGGACACTTTAGGGAGCGTTTTCACTTGAATTTGCTTTCAAATGTTAGGAATTCATGTTTATACAGCTCAAAATTTCTGTAGAAAGTCTGTAAGTAAGGACTGCACTGCTAATGTTTATAATTGAGGCCGAACTTCTCATGCGTCTTTTGTGTGAATCAGTTAAAATCCTTACGGTTCCAGTACTTACTTGTTACAAAACTCTCTAATTGTGGTAAAACTCTTAAAATACGCAATTAGAGTTTCCAGAAATGATTATAAACTTGTAAGAAACCCTTGAAATAAAAGAAAATGGATTTGTACTACATTTCCTGCCGTTTTTTAATCCCAGACATTACCAGTGGAAAGCTGGTAAATGACTAGAAAACTGATAATATTTACAACTCCGGGCACTTTAGGGAGCATTTTCACTTAAATTTGTTATCAAATGTTAGGAATTCATGTTTATACAGCCCAAAATTTTTGTAGAAAGTCTGTAAGGAATGACTATACTGCCTATGTTTACAATTGAGGCCGAACTTCTCTGGCGCCTTTTGTGTGAATCAGGTAAAATCCTTAAGGTTCCAGTACTTACTTGTTACAAAAATCTCTAATTGTGGTAAAACTCTTAAAATACGCAATTAGAGTTTCCAGAAATGATTATGTACCTGTAAGAAAAGCTTGAAATAAAAGTAAATGGATTCTTACTACATTTCCTGCGGGTTTTTAATCCCAGACATTACCAGTGGAAAGTTGGTAAATGACCGGAAAACTGATAATATTTACAACTGCGGACACTTTAGGGAGCGTTTTCTCTTGAATTTGCTTTCAAATGTTAGGAATTCTTGTTTACCCACCTCAAAATTTCTGTAGAAAGTCTGTAAGGAATCACTATACTGCCTATGTTTACAATTGAGGCCGAACTTCTCTGGCGTCTTTTGTGTGAATCAGTTAAAATCCTTACGGTTTCAGTACTTACTTGTTATAAAACTCTCTAATTGTGGTAAAACTCTTAAAATACGCAATTAGAGTTTCCAGAAATGATTTTAAACTTATAAGAAACCCTTGAAATAAAAGTAAATGGATTCTTACTACATTTCCTGCCGTTTTTTAATCCCAGACATTACCAGTGGAAAGCTGGTAAATGACCGGAAAACTGATAATATTTACAACTCCGGACACTTTAGGGAGCGTTTTCACTTGAATTTGCTTTCAAATGTTAGGAATTCATGTTTATACAGCTCAAAATTTCTGTAGAAAGTCTGTAAGTAAGGACTTCACTGCTAATGTTTACAATTGAGGCCGAACTTCTCAGGCGTCTTTTGTGTGAATCAGTTAAAATCCTTACGGTCCCAGTACTTACTTGTTACAAAACCCTCTAATTTGGTAAAACTCTTAAAATAAACAATTAGAGTTTCCAGAAATGATTATATACTTGTAAGAAAAGCTTGAAATAAAAGTAAATGGATTCTTACTACATTTCCTGCCGGTTTTTAATCCCAGACATTACCAGTGGAAAGCTGGTAAATGACCGGAAAACTGATAATATTTACAACTCCGGACACTTTAGGGAGCGTTTTCACTTGAATTTGCTTTCAAATGTTAGGAATTCATGTTTATACAGCTCAAAATTTCTGTAGAAAGTCTGTAAGTAAGGACTTCACTGCTAATGTTTACAATTGATGCCGAACTTCTCTTTCGTCTTTTGTGTGAATCAGTTAAAATCCTTACGGTTCCAGTACTTACTTGTTACAAAACTCTCTAATTGTGGTAAAACTCTTAAAATACGCAATTAGAGTTTCCAGAAATGATTATAAACTTGTAAGAAACCCTTGAAATAAAAGTAAATGGATTTGTACTACATTTCCTGCCGTTTTATAATCCCAGACATTACCAGTGGAAAGTTGATAAATGACCGGAAAACTGATAATATTTACAACTGCGGACACTTTAGGGAGCGTTTTCACTTGAATTTGCTTTCAAATGTTAGGAATTCATGTTTATACAGCTCAAAATTTCTGTAGAAAGTCTGTAAGTAAGGACTGCACTGCTAATGTTTATAATTGAGGCCGAACTTCTCATGCGTCTTTTGTGTGAATCAGTTAAAATCCTTACGGTTCCAGTACTTACTTGTTACAAAACTCTCTAATTGTGGTAAAACTCTTAAAATACGCAATTAGAGTTTCCAGAAATGATTATAAACTTGTAAGAAACCCTTGAAATAAAAGAAAATGGATTTGTACTACATTTCCTGCCGTTTTTTAATCCCAGACATTACCAGTGGAAAGCTGGTAAATGACTAGAAAACTGATAATATTTACAACTCCGGGCACTTTAGGGAGCATTTTCACTTAAATTTGTTATCAAATGTTAGGAATTCATGTTTATACAGCCCAAAATTTTTGTAGAAAGTCTGTAAGGAATGACTATACTGCCTATGTTTACAATTGAGGCCGAACTTCTCTGGCGCCTTTTGTGTGAATCAGGTAAAATCCTTAAGGTTCCAGTACTTACTTGTTACAAAAATCTCTAATTGTGGTAAAACTCTTAAAATACGCAATTAGAGTTTCCAGAAATGATTATGTACCTGTAAGAAAAGCTTGAAATAAAAGTAAATGGATTCTTACTACATTTCCTGCGGGTTTTTAATCCCAGACATTACCAGTGGAAAGTTGGTAAATGACCGGAAAACTGATAATATTTACAACTGCGGACACTTTAGGGAGCGTTTTCACTTGAATTTGCTTTCAAATGTTAGGAATTCATGTTTATACAGCTCAATGTTTCTGTAGAAAGTCTGTAAGTAAGGACTGCACTGCTAATGTTTACAATTGAGGCCGAACTTCTCAGGCGTCTTTTTTGTGAATCAGTTAAAATCCTTGCGGTTCCAGTACTTACTTATTACAAAACCCTCTAATTGTGGTAAAACTCTTAAAATACGCAATTAGAGTTTCCAGAAATGATTTTAAACTTATAAGAAACCCTTGAAATAAAAGTAAATGGATTCTTACTACATTTCCTGCCGTTTTTTAATCCCAGACATTACCAGTGGAAAGCTGGTAAATGACCGGAAAACTGATAATATTTACAACTCCGGACACTTTAGGGAGCGTTTTCACTTGAATTTGCTTTCAAATGTTAGGAATTCATGTTTATACACCTCAAAATTTCTGTAGAAAGTCTGTAAGTAAGGACTTCACTGCTAATGTTTACAATTGAGGCCGAACTTCTCGGGCGTCTTTTGTGTGAATCCGTTAAAATCCTTAAGGTTCCAGTACTTACTTGTTACAAAACCCTCTAATTTGGTAAAACTCTTAAAATACGCAATTAGAGTTTCCAGAAATGATTATATACTTGTAAGAAACCCTTGAAATAAAAGTAAATGGATTCGTACTACATTTCCTGCCGTTTTTTAATCCCAGACATTACCAGTGGAAAGCTGGTAAATGACCGGAAAACTGATAATATTTACAACTCCGGACACTTTAGGGAGCGTTTTCTCTTGAATTTGCTTTCAAATGTTAGGAATTCTTGTTTACCCACCTCAAAATTTCTGTAGAAAGTGTGTAAGGAATCACTATACTGCCTATGTTTACAATTGAGGCCGAACTTCTCTGGCGTCTTTTGTGTGAATCAGTTAAAATCCTTACGGTTTCAGTACTTACTTGTTACAAAACTCTCTAATTGTGGTAAAACTCTTAAAATACGCAATTAGAGTTTCCAGAAATGATTTTAAACTTATAAGAAACCCTTGAAATAAAAGTAAATGGATTCATACTACATTTCCTGCCGTTTTTTAATCCCAGACATTACCAGTGGAAAGCTGGTAAATGATCGGAAAACTGATAATATTTACAACTCCGGACACTTTAGGGAGCGTTTTCACATGAATTTTCTTTCAAATGTTAGGAATTCATGTTTATACAGCTCAAAATTTCTGTAGAAAGTCTGTAAGTAAGGACTTCACTGCTAATGTTTACAATTGAGGCCGAACTTCTCAGGCGTCTTTTGTGTGAATCAGTTAAAATCCTTAAGGTTTCAGTACTTACTTGTTACAAAACCCTCTAATTGTGGTAAAACTCTTAAAATACGCAATTAGAGTTTCCAGAAATGATTATAAACTTGTAAGAAACCCTTGAAATAAAAGTAAATGGATTCGTACTACATTTCCTGCCGTTTTATAATCCCAGACATTACCAGTGGAAAGCTGGTAAATGACTAGAAAACTGATAATATTTACAACTCCGGGCACTTTAGGGAGCATTTTCACTTAAATTTGTTATCAAATGTTAGGAATTCATGTTTATACAGCCCAAAATTTTTGTAGAAAGTCTGTAAGGAATGACTATACTGCCTATGTTTACAATTGAGGCCGAACTTCTCTGGCGCCTTTTGTGTGAATCAGTTAAAATCCTTACGGTTCCAGTACTTACTTGTTACAAAACTCTCTAATTGTGGTAAAACTCTTAAAATACGCAACTAGAGTTTCCAGAAATGATTATGTACCTGTAAGAAAAGCTTGAAATAAAAGTGAATGGATTATTACTACATTTCCTGCGGGTTTTTAATCCCAGACATTACCAGTGGAAAGTTGATAAATGACCGGAAAACTGATAATATTTACAACTGCGGACACTTTAGGGAGCGTTTTCACTTGAATTTGCTTTCAAATGTTAGGAATTCATGTTTATACACCTCAAAATTTCTGTAGAAAGTCTGTAAGTAAGGACTGCACTGCTAATGTTTATAATTGAGGCCGAACTTCTCATGCGTCTTTTGTGTGAATCAGTTAAAATCCTTAAGGTTCCAGTACTTACTTGTTACAAAACCCTCTAATTTGGTAAAACTCTTAAAATACGCAATTAGAGTTTCCAGAAATGATTCTGTACTTGTAAGAAACCCTTGAAATAAAAGTAAATGGATTCTTACTACATTTCCTGCCGTTTTTTAATCCCAGACATTACCAGTGGAAAGCTGGTAAATGACCGGAAAACTGATAATATTTACAACTCCGGACACTTTAGGGAGCGTTTTCACTTGAATTTGCTTTCAAATGTTAGGAATTCATGTTTATACACCTCAAAATTTCTGTAGAAAGTCTGTAAGTAAGGACTTCACTGCTAATGTTTACAATTGAGGCCGAACTTCTCGGGCGTCTTTTGTGTGAATCCGTTAAAATCCTTAAGGATCCAGTACTTACTTGTTACAAAACCCTCTAATTTGGTAAAACTCTTAAAATACGCAATTAGAGTTTCCAGAAATGATTATATACTTGTAAGAAACCCTTGAAATAAAAGTAAATGGATTCGTACTACATTTCCTGCCGTTTTTTAATCCCAGACATTACCAGTGGAAAGCTGGTAAATGACTAGAAAACTGATAATATTTACAACTCCGGGCACTTTAGGGAGCGTTTTCACTTAAATTTGTTATCAAATGTTAGGAATTCATGTTTATACAGCCCAAAATTTTTGTAGAAAGTCTGTAAGGATTGACTATACTGCCTATGTTTACAATTGAGGCCCAACTTCTCTGGCGTCTTTTGTGTGAATCAGTTAAAATCCTTACGTTTCCAGTACTTACTTGTTACAAAACTCTCTAATTGTGGTAAAACTCTTAAAATACGCAATTAGAGTTTCCAGAAATGATTATAAACTTGTAAGAAACCCTTGAAATAAAAGTAAATGGATTCTTACTACATTTCCTGCCGGTTTTTAATCCCAGACATTACCAGTGGAAAGCTGGTAAATGACCGGAAAACTGATAATATTTACAACTCCGGACACTTTAGGGAGCGTTTTCTCTTGAATTTGCTTTCAAATGTTAGGAATTCTTGTTTATACAGCTCAAAATTTCTGTAGAATGTCTGTAAGGAATCACTATACTGCCTATGTTTACAATTGAGGCCGAACTTCTCGGGCGTCTTTTGTGTGAATCAGTTAAAATCCTTACGGTTTCAGTACTTACTTGTTACAAAACTCTCTAATTGTGGTAAAACTCTTAAAATACGCAATTAGAGTTTCCAGAAATGATTTTAAACTTATAAGAAACCCTTGAAATAAAAGTAAATGGATTCTTACTACATTTCCTGCCGGTTTTTAATCCCAGACATTACCAGTGGAAAGCTGGTAAATGACCGGAAAACTGACAATATTTACAACTCCGGACACTTTAGGGAACGTTTTCAGTTGAATTTGCTTTCAAATGTTAGGAATTCATGTTTATACAGCCCAAAATTTTTGTATAAAGTCTGTAAGTAAGGACTTCACTGCTAATGTTTACAATTGAGGCCGAACTTCTCAGGCGTCTTTTGTGTGAATCAGTTAAAATCCTTACGGTTCCAGTACTTACTTGTTACAAAACTCTCTAATTGTGGTAAAACTCTTAAAATACGCAATTAGAGTTTCCAGAAATGATTATAAACTTGTAAGAAACCCTTGAAATAAAAGTAAATGGATTTGTACTACATTTCCTGCCGTTTTATAATCCCAGACATTACCAGTGGAAAGTTGATAAATGACCGGAAAACTGATAATATTTACAACTGCGGACACTTTAGGGAGCGTTTTCACTTGAATTTGCTTTCAAATGTTAGGAATTCATGTTTATACAGCTCAAAATTTCTGTAGAAAGTGTGTAAGTAAGGACTGCACTGCTAATGTTTATAATTGAGGCCAAACTTCTCATGCGTCTTTTGTGTGAATCAGTTAAAATCCTTACGGTTCCAGTACTTACTTGTTACAAAACCCTCTAATTGTGGTAAAACTCTTAAAATACGCAATTAGACTTTCCAGAAATGATTATATACTTGTAAGAAAAGCTTGAAATAATAGTAAATGGATTCTTACTACATTTCCTGCCGGTTTTTAATCCCAGACATTACCAGTGGAAAGCTGGTAAATGACCGGAAAACTGATAATATTTACAACTCTGGACACTTTAGGGAGCGTTTTCACTTGAATTTGCTTTCAAATGTTAGGAATTCATGTTTATACACCTCAAAATTTCTGTAGAAAGTCTGTAAGTAAGGACTGCACTGCTAATGTTTATAATTGAGGCCGAACTTCTCATGCGTCTTTTGTGTGAATCAGTTAAAATCCTTACGGTTCCAGTACTTACTTGTTACAAAACTCTCTAATTGTGGTAAAACTCTTAAAATACGCAATTAGAGTTTCCAGAAATGATTATAAACTTGTAAGAAACCCTTGAAATAAAAGAAAATGGATTTGTACTACATTTCCTGCCGTTTTTTAATCCCAGACATTACCAGTGGAAAGCTGGTAAATGACTAGAAAACTGATAATATTTACAACTCCGGGCACTTTAGGGAGCATTTTCACTTAAATTTGTTATCAAATGTTAGGAATTCATGTTTATACAGCCCAAAATTTTTGTAGAAAGTCTGTAAGGAATGACTATACTGCCTATGTTTACAATTGAGGCCGAACTTCTCTGGCGCCTTTTGTGTGAATCAGGTAAAATCCTTAAGGTTCCAGTACTTACTTGTTACAAAACTCTCTAATTGTGGTAAAACTCTTAAAATACGCAATTAGAGTTTCCAGAAATGATTATGTACCTGTAAGAAAAGCTTGAAATAAAAGTAAATGGATTCTTACTACATTTCCTGCGGGTTTTTAATCCCAGACATTACCAGTGGAAAGTTGGTAAATGACCGGAAAACTGATAATATTTACAACTGCGGACACTTTAGGGAGCGTTTTCACTTGAATTTGCTTTCAAATGTTAGGAATTCATGTTTATACAGCTCAATGTTTCTGTAGAAAGTCTGTAAGTAAGGACTGCACTGCTAATGTTTACAATTGAGGCCGAACTTCTCAGGCGTCTTTTGTGTGAATCAGTTAAAATCCTTGCGGTTCCAGTACTTACTTATTACAAAACCCTCTAATTGTGGTAAAACTCTTAAAATACGCAATTAGAGTTTCCAGAAATGATTTTAAACTTATAAGAAACCCTTGAAATAAAAGTAAATGGATTCTTACTACATTTCCTGCCGTTTTTTAATCCCAGACATTACCAGTGGAAAGCTGGTAAATGACCGGAAAACTGATAATATTTACAACTCCGGACACTTTAGGGAGCGTTTTCACTTGAATTTGCTTTCAAATGTTAGGAATTCATGTTTATACACCTCAAAATTTCTGTAGAAAGTCTGTAAGTAAGGACTTCGCTGCTAATGCTTACAATTGAGGCCGAACTTCTCGGGCGTCTTTTGTGTGAATCCGTTAAAATCCTTAAGGTTCCAGTACTTACTTGTTACAAAACCCTCTAATTTGGTAAAACTCTTAAAATACGCAATTAGAGTTTCCAGAAATGATTATATACTTGTAAGAAACCCTTGAAATAAAAGTAAATGGATTCGTACTACATTTCCTGCCGTTTTTTAATCCCAGACATTACCAGTGGAAAGCTGGTAAATGACTAGAAAACTGATAATATTTACAACTCCGGGCACTTTAGGGAGCGTTTTCACTTAAATTTGTTATCAAATGTTAGGAATTCATGTTTATACAGCCCAAAATTTTTGTAGAAAGTCTGTAAGGATTGACTATACTGCCTATGTTTACAATTGAGGCCCAACTTCTCAGGCGTCTTTTGTGTGAATCAGTTAAAATCCTTACGGTCCCAGTACTTACTTGTTACAAAACCCTCTAATTTGGTAAAACTCTTAAAATACACAATTAGAGTTTCCAGAAATGATTATATACTTGTAAGAAAAGCTTGAAATAAAAGTAAATGGATTCTTACTACATTTCCTGCCGGTTTTTAATCCCAGACATTACCAGTGGAAAGCTGGTAAATGACCGGAAAACTGATAATATTTACAACTCCGGACACTTTAGGGAGCGTTTTCACTTGAATTTGCTTTCAAATGTTAGGAATTCATGTTTATACAGCTCAAAATTTCTGTAGAAAGTCTGTAAGTAAGGACTTCACTGCTAATGTTTACAATTGAGGCCGAACTTCTCAG